>NW_027271402.1:0-136296 GCF_040938485.1 Diadema antillarum | reverse complement strand
CGCAGAGGAACTCCACGGACGCAGACTTACGTAAGGTAACCGTAACCAAACGTAACTACCCGTAACTGAACGTAACTCTCCATAGCTTGAATGCAGACCATCCGCAAAACATTTTACCTCCCTTCCGTTTGCGTTCGTTTACGTCCACCGTAAGTATTCGAAATCAACCGCAAGTTAACGTATCACAACACTTTCGTCCGCTTACGGATATTTGCGGAGAGTTACGGATGATGTACACGATTACCGTCCTTCGATGTTTTCTGTCTTCCACTCGCATGGGAGCACAGAGACGCGTGGGAAGCCACACAACTTGTGTTGGCAAGGTGCAGCGCATTTACCTGAAGGAATGCTACAACACACTCGGAGAGGTGGAGAGGCAGAACCGCAAAGTTAAGTTACAAAATTTCTCCCACATATGGTCATTTTAGGTGGCACCATATACGCATATCGCTTGACCATTGGTGCTGAACATTTTTTATTTGTACTATTTGAATGTATATTTTCCGAAAGTCGGAAAGCAACTTTGGGGTTGGGGATGAGGTGACAGCATTTTTTCTTTTTCACTTTTCCGTCCGGGAAGGTGTGGGACAGCGATAAACGATGTAAACTGAGAACAAATTCAGTATTTTCGTATAATCTTACCCACTTTACGCTCCACGGATATTACACTTTTTATATTGTATTTGGGTTTGAGAGGGGTGTCCGAATGTCCTAATGATTTTCTTTCTGGAAATGTAATAGTCTTTGCTTTATTATGACAATTTCCTTGACATAAAACAGAAAGTCATGAATATCGCTGCACAATGACAGCGAAACCACAGTTTGTCTATCAAATGACTGTAAGTAATATTTTCTTACTCTGTTTAACTAATCGATCTAGATAGTATTCTGTTTGTGGTATAATTATGTTATGTAGTCTTTACATTTAGGATGATAATCCATATTTGAGCTGCACAAATTGAATTCAAACTTCAAGTTCAAAATTTCATATATCTTTCACTACTGTAAAGCAAATTGAAGAAATGCGAAAACTTTTCACAAATTGTACGTAAATTCAATTTCAGTTTTCCCCAGTGTACAATATAAGACAGTCCGATACGTGATAAATTTGCTGTCATAATACATTGACTTGGCAGAGATCGTCATATTGTACATAATTATTTATAACAATTTATAACTATCCGAAAATATCCGCAACTCTCCGCAAGTGTTCCGAACTATTCGGAAGTTTATGCAAGTTGAAAGAACAAAATTACGTGCCAATTCGTAAGAATATCCGCAAGTGGACGCAAGTATCGGCATTTGGTCGTATCTTTCCGTATCGTCCCCATATTTTTCCCGTATGTTTCGTCAAAATGCTCTGGTGACAGCAAGAGGTCCCCGGGTGTTCGCAGAAAAAAAGATGATTTATTTGGACGTAGTGCCGGACGCAGACACACACAACACACATACGTAGGGCCTACGTAGCCCGCGAACACCAAACCCTTCATATACTCATGCAGACACAAAACTGCACCCACAAACAAGCACCATCACATACCCTTTGATATATACATACGCCACTACATACCACATACACACGTAAGCATACAGGCACACGTATACACAAAGACAAACAAACCACTACCACTATACAACCACCACTCATGCACAGTTTCTACATATTGTATTATTATACTCCAAACACACACACACACACACGCACACACACACACACACACACACACACACAACATTATGGAAACCCATACACAAGTCACCTATTGTACGCACTTACAAATCAGACACATCACATATCATGCAGCTCACAACAAATACACACACACACACACACACAAACACACATACGCATAACTTACCAGTCATACCCACCAAAGCTACCCAAGAAAGCTTAATACCGGAGGAACCACCCCTTTTACCATTATGGATTGTCCCCTTCGAGGTCAAAAACTGGGAACTGCCCAAGCGTCACGGATTGTCGCAAGACGGCAATCCGTGCCGCCAACGCCTTCACGGACTGTCGCCCCGAGCCGGCGTCGACAATCCATGTCGGAACACACGTTGGTGCACTGCTATCTTATAGAAGTGAGTCTATTAATATTAACGTACTATTAATACTTGTTTTTACATATGTGGGTGACGTTTGAAATCATTTCTACCGTAGTGGGCGGTTTCTACATTTGTGGGCGATGTTAAATTCTTACATTTGTGGTCGATTTTCTACATTCGTAGGCTATGCATTTTACATTTGTGGGCGTTTTTACATTTGTGGGTTCAACAGGCGGGAAATGGGAGCTCGTATTTTCGTGCACCCTTGTGGGCTTTTGATCGCCTGTCCTCGCGAAACTCAGGGAGCTAACGTACCGTTATCCTCTCGGGGACATTACGCTTTTCTTATGGCCACTCCGGTGGCGTAATGATGCCCGATTTGACTTCAACGTCCCCACACGACCACAGACAGACATCCACACCCACATCGCACGCGCACGCATATACAAAGACACACATACACACACTCAAAGAACTAAGAAGAGCAACAACAAGAACAATAAAGAACACAGACAGTAAAAGTTTCACCTTTTCGTGGTCCGATTCGTCGCTACAAATGAAGCGGAACTTTTAGAGAATCGCCCTCGCCGGAACTCCGTGGGAGCTAACGGTGAAAGCGCCGTTTTTTCGGAGGCACAAAATTAAAGCTCCAGCTGCTCTTCTGACCACTCCTGTGCCATAATTTTGAACGATTCGATTTCAACACTCCCACACGACCACAGGCAGGCATCCACACGCGCGCACACTACACACACACACTCACACACAGAGCAAGAACCACAAGAACAAAAAAAGAACACAGACATTAGAGGTTTATCTCCTCGTGGTCCGATCCGTCGCTAGCAATCCATTGGAAATCTGGGAGCCTCGCCCGCCAGAATTCCGGGGATTAAGCTGAAAGATAATTAGATAGGAGTTCGCCTCTTCAGGCACTCTGCTCCACCCCGTCGGCTTTTCAGCGGGACGTTGACCGTCTATCCCGCCGGAACTCCAGCAATTTAACGTTGCAACGTTCCCTTGTCCTTTCGAGGACACTACACTAAAGCGCCAGCTTCTCTTCTCCCCACCCCGCTTCCGTAATGATGCCCGACTTATGCTGTGATGTGGCCTGAATCGATTTTGTCACCTATGTCGCCTTTTCAGCACTCTTCTGTTATTTTCAAATTTGAGTGGTGCATTTGATACTTTAATAGCAAAGTAAATATAAATAATTCACTTTAAATGAAAAAAAAAAGAGAACTATACACTGGACTGCTACTAGCTTTACCAGGGCTTAAATCTTTCTAGTCGCTTAAAAAGTCACGCAATTCTATTGAAAAGGGAAAAGGGAGGGGGTTACATTCGTTATTGCAAAAGTTCGTTATTCTGAAGGCTCTTTAAGTCCGAAGGTTCTTTATTCGAAGGTTCGTTGTTCCGAATTTCATTTTTGGATCAGCGAACCTCTTAGGTTCGTTGTGTGTTTCGGATAAATGAAGCTTCCGAAAAAAACGAACCTTCCAAATAACGTTGTACTTTCTTACAGGGATTGCCAATGTATTTTTTTTTATTCTCTTTTTTTTTTAAGTGCGGCTGTAACACTGCTTGTTTTGCATGTGACGGTCATTGCAGCTGAAGAGTGCATATCTTCTCTGGATCATTCCAAAATTTCATGATTTCTTCTTGGGTGAATGGATCCCAGATCATTCATGTATATTCCAGGACAGTCCTGAGCAGTGTGGAGTAGCAAATCACATGAACTTTCTCATATCATATCTCATATCATTTCTCATGTCTGGAAAGAGTCTTTGGTTGAAGTATAGCCTTTTTAAAGTGCTTTGGCGATGCCCATTCCCTATGGGAGTAGACTCAAAAATATTTTGCACAATCCGCTTACTCCATGGTTTGCCATAAATGCTAATCTATTCCCTGGGTAGGTCTCCGACTGCAATAGCTCGTTGCAGGATTGCTTCATGTGGGATGCATGTCTTGGGCCTCACGGTATGTCGAAGTTGTCAAGATGATCCGACGTCAAGGCCTGATTTGTACATGATTAAGCATTTACGATTAAACCAGTGAAGCCAAACATCAATGTATGTAAGCCTACACAAATTGTGATATTCTAAAAGGTCAGTGACCTCTCATTGTCCTGAGAGGTCAAAGTTGGATATAATACACATGGTAATGACCAATGTTCCATAGAATGACAAGATTCTTCTATTATGGCATAAATGCTAACAGCATAATGCATGATTGTACATCACAGTGGCGGATCCAGAGGGGGGCGCAAAAGGGGCACGCCCCCTTTATTTATCGTTAAAAACAAAAGAAATAAAAAGAAAAAATGAAATGAAACCCGGCAGTGGCATTAGAAATATTAGTTGCGCCAACCCCCCCCCCCCTTTACAGAATTCCTGGATCCGCCCCTGCATCGGGTATAAGTTGACCATTGACTGTACATGAAATATCAATATTCTGATATCTTGAGGTCACTGAAATGTCACAGGTAGAGACATTTGAGTAATTTCTCTTGCTCTGTGGAATAGGAAATCAATTCAATTGTAATACAAATGAATATGACATCTTAATCATCTTTATCATCAATCAATGACACCAAATATCCATGTTTTGATATTTTGAGGTCATTGACCTGATCATAGGTCATCTGAGGTCATCAGAGGTCAAAGGTAGAAATCTGGCTTCAATGACTATGTGGAAAATTGAGGCAATTCCACTTACAAAAATTAGTTTTTAGTACATATTTCCGTGTATCAGTAACGAGTGACGCATTAAAATATCAATTTTCTGACATTTTTAGGTCATTGACCTCTGGAGGTCATCACAGGTAAAAGGTAGGAACCTGTCAAGACTCTGTGGAACATGAGGACAATTCCGCGGTAACAAAAATTACTTTTAGTACACCTTTATGGCGTTAATCATTAACCAATGACGCAAAATATCAATTTTCAGACATTTTGAGGTCATTGACCTCTCGAGGTCATCAGAGGTCGAAGGTAGGAACATGTTAAGGCTCTCTTGAACATTAAGACAATTTCACCGTGACAAAAATTAATCTTTTAGCATGTACTACCAATACGCACATCAAGTTGGAGTCTCCCGTTTCCTAGGGGTTTCAGGCGGGAGAATCTTTAGATCAGAAGCGTGCTTGAGGTTGGAGTCACTGGCAATACTAGTAAATACTAATAAACTGACTCTCTCATTGTGACAATCATACAGTGTGTATACTACTGTACGAAAATCTATTAGAGGAACAGGTCGCCTCGATCAATCCATGAAAGTACTCGTAATAACCTTCAACCTAGTGAGTATAGTTTACAGTGTAATATGCCAATGTAAGGACCTACCTCATATCTGGAATTCGTTATTCCGAAGTTAATCCGAAGATGAAATAAGACCCTATAGACATGCTACACATGACTCGAACGTAAAAAAAAAAAAATAATAAAAAATAAAGAATATAGTAATGACAAACGTTTGGAATACTTTGCTTTTAGTTTACAAATTATTTTCTTTTTCGTTTTCAGGTTATCCCGCGCTTCTATGATAGTGATGATGATTATGATAACAATAATAATGGTAATCATAGCAATAACAATAATAAGAATAATAATCATCCTCACATGAATCGTTATTGACATTAACGAACTAAATTGATCATAAACAATATCGTGTACGGTACGACCCCCATGGCTGCCATCTTACGATTGTTAGTCCAAGATTTCAGCGTGAGCTAACATTGGCTCGCCTGTAAGCTCGTCTGAATGTGGAAAATGTTGACTGAATCATCATAAACAGATCCTGAAGCAGTAAAACGCAACTGCGTTATACTATGAAATAAGGCCTACGTGTATCCAGGGAGGTAGAATCTCTTTCCACCTCCCCGGTGTATCCAATCTTGCGCATTGCTAAAGAGAACTTTCTCCTCTCTCCTCTTCCCGGGGAAAAAAAAAACATTAAAAAAGAACAAAACAGTAACAAAATGATAAAACATAAACTTCTAAATAACCATGCTCTGCTTGACAGTATAAATAAAGCGTAGACCACGATGTATTTTTTGTTTTGTTCTTCACGCTGATTTAACCACTTCTGAATTATAGGCATATTGAAAATAAATAGGACTTCGATACTTGGCGGGGGGAGGGGAATCGTGCAAAATCACACGTACAAAAGTAATGATAAAAATGATAATAAAGCTTCGGGTTACTGCTTTAGTTAACCAATAGCGGTGTGTGTGTGTGTGTGTGTTTTAATTCTCACAGTAATTTCTTCCGTGATAAACTTCCTCGAATGTAAGTTATTGATTTGTCATACCTCCGTCAAAGGAAGGGGTATATGCATGTTTTCTTTGGCATCCGTTGTTTGTTTTGTTTGTTGGTTAGTCTGTGTGCAAAATAAGTCATAAAACTGCGAACGGATTTGAATGAAATTTACAGGAAAGGTTGAGAGTGACACAATTTTACAGATTTTATGACGAATTTTCGATATTTTGGCAGGGATATTATAGCGGGTCAATGAACATGGGAGTTAATGCACAATTATTTGCCAACGATTTGCCTATCGCTAACATATTTTGTGTATAAAAGTTAAAGAAAAACTCTCCAGTCTTGTGAACCCATCATAATCAGAAGACGAAACCACCTTACTGTCCGGGTGCGTATGTTATTACATTCTTTTAGCTCAAAAAAATTATTGTCGTCATCGGAACTTATCCTGAATGATCTCTCCAGGAAATTTATATAAATCTATGTTCTCCTATTTTTATTTCAAAATTGCATGTTATCCATTGAATATAAGATTCCTTTGTCCATTGTTTGTTTATTTCTTCTTCTTCTTATTTGTCCTTTTCTTTCTTTTTTCATATACTTCGCGGTATATATAATGTGCAAGCTAGCGTCATGTATACTTTTGCGGTTCATCCTATACATCTTTCACCTCTTATTCAGGATAGGCTGTTTTTGTTTTTTTAATACTATAATACATATAAAACATCTCATATACGCTGCCGCACTTTCAATGTATCGTAATTGCATGTGTATTCTAGCATTTTTCCTTCTTCTGTACTATAAAGATGTATATTACATTAGTGTGACGTAAATTTAATGTGCTGAAACTGCGTGTCTACACAGGCCAGAGTCTCAACGGTTGATAAGACTGCGGTTTTAGTAATTCAAATCATTAAGTTTACAATCTTGAAATCTTGAAAGATGTCATGAAAATATGTTTAGAGAGAAAAGGACCAGAAAGAAATATTTTATTGCGTATATGGTAGGAAAGGTATAAATATACTGCAATACTGCATTATTACTACGAGTATCGACGAATTTCGGAAAAAATATTCAGTTGACTGATATTTTCATGAGACATCCAAGGTCATTGATGTGTCTGGCGAGAAGCGCAGACAAAAATCTTTCATATTTGTGTTGTGGATGAAGCATAGTCCTAATTATGATCCATCAATGTGAAACATTACGCAAGTACGCGAGAAAATTATATCCGATTTATAGAAAACAAATGAGATAGGAAGGAAAGAAAAGGTGTAGGCCCAATGAGGTTTTAGAAATGGAGTTCCAGCTGTATAAACATTCAAACCGCTGTCAGTTTTCTTTTGATGTATAAAAGAATTCCACATAATTACATGTGCATTTGTGACTTTGATGATCGGGTTTCAAATAGGCGTTTTCGCTATTTGATAGTAGGCGTTTTCACACTCAGCCCGGAAAAATCCAAGCTTGAGATATTTTTCGCCTCGCGAATTAAAACGCGCTATTTTCATTTCTTATTCACATCAGCCCGAAGAGAATTAGCCAGAAGTTTTTTTCGAGGTTATTCGACAGCTGAGAATGTGCAAACAGCATCAATTGTGTGTGCAATTTCCACAAATTCCTCATTATTGTGTGCAGTTTGGCTCGATCGATTGGGTCACACAGGGCGCTAGATATCACGCATGATGGGATGCTCCGCGTTAGTTTCTTTAGGCGTTTTCAGATTTAATAGCGCGCTAGTTTACGAATTATGCGGCTATTTCAGAAATTTCTCGATCAGAGCGATATGATAAGCGCGCTAATTTGTGTTCATTGCACATTATCAAATAGCGGGCTATTTCGTGATCGGATTAATTTCCCAAGTCAAAAAATAGCGCGCTATTTCGAAACATCGAGCTGATGTTGAAACGCCTATTGAAATTGATTCATTTGGAACGCTGACATAAAGTCAGCTATATTTTGGTTGTTTTTTTTTTTCAAAAGGGGAATTTCAGACGATTTTCATTTCACAACATGTAGTAAATAAATCATTAGCTCCATGTACAAATTTGTGGAATTTCTTGTGGTTTTTGAGAAGAGAAACAATACTTTGAAAAACCTTAAACAAATTACAATGAACAAGGATGATGACATAGCAGGTTCACAGATTTCAGAAATGTAGCAGTGTTATTCCATTACAATACTGCTCTGCCTGCGAGTTACACCTCTGTTTATAATCTATCCATGCCTTCTTCTTTTTTTCTGCTTCCTTGAGCCCCAACTCACGCATTCTTTTGGTGACTCTGCCATGTCATAATCCTTGTTCATTGCAATTTGTTATAAATTTATTCTTATTCTTCATCAAAATCATCATAAATTCTAAAACAGGCTGTTCACACTACAAATTATATATACATGTAGTTGTTCAAATGCCAAGTACATTAGTCTTATATAGACTATGCTGAACAGTTTTGAATAAGTCATTTATTCATCTTATTGGCATAAGTCTAATAGCATGAAAGTCTCACCTTTGGTGCTGATGATAAGGAACTTGCTGAAAAAAGATTATTTTCCCAGTTTCCTGTACAATGTAATATTTATGTGTTCATTTGTCAATGTGTGTGTGTTTGTTTTGAGAATGTGAACATATATGCTTTGTCTCTACAGTTTGCATGCTAATTTGAATTTATTGAGGTGACGTATAGAAATATAAGATAACTCAAGATTGAAACGTTCAAAATTACAGTACAATGTAGTTAAACATGAGGAAATGTCAATTACATGAATGAAAAGGATGACAAGAGTAAACACAGAGGGAAACATGACATGGACACATAGAGAAAAAATAAAACCAAACAGTAGGACTACAAATAGATCATCAAAAGAGGGGTAAAAAAGCGTTTTCCCCCTTTTTGTTAGGGTGGTGATCACAGCAATATAATTCAACTAAACACCTTTACCTTGGGTGAGATCTAAGATAAAAAACTACAGCAAATGTAAAAGTCAGTTACATGTATGAAAAGGATGAAATGGGAAAACACAGATTGATGTTTTCTGCAAAATGAAATACATGTAATAATGATAATAATAATAATAATAATAACAATACGCACATGGAGAGAAAATAAAACCAAACATCACAGATCATCATCATAATAGAGGAGCCAAAAAGGGTTTTGTCATTTTTTTTTTTTTGGTACGTCCAACCTGTATATCTCTTTATTTGTTATAGTGGCGTGATAACAATATAGTACATTATAAGTACCTTGTGCAAGTAATGAGATAAAGTAGGTTGGAAAATTATAAATGCCCAAGATGATGGCATGATTTAATTTTTTTTTTTTTTAATTTCTCCATTAAAAAAAAAAAAAAAACATACACACACACACACCAACAATTTCGAGACGGGTCTGATCAGGTGAATGTGTGCCTTGGTAGGTCGCTTCATATTATGAAAATGTATAAGCCAGGCGTGAGATTGATGAGAATTGAAGAGTAACATTCTAACCGCCAGATTCCTATGTGGGGGGACAGTCCATCACGAGAGTGAGGCCCCTTATGAGCCAACTCATGTTACTTGTACAATGTAATTTAAATACATTGTACACTGTACATGTACTGAGTAAGGCTAAATCGTTAGGGAAAAAAATATATATGTATATACAGCTGTATATAATTATAGTAAATCGCAGATGGCGTAAACTGTTGTCAAAAAGACAAGTGCCCACAAGTGTACGGTTACGAAGTGGGTAGGTGGCCTATGACAATTTATATAAGAGCAATTTTATCGCACAGCAGCGGCCGGTAGTCAGCAGTATCGTGTACAAAATGACAAGGAGCGAGAACCGCGTAGTAGTAGTTGTACCACCGCGGCCGCTAACGAGTACGTATCAGTACACACTCCCGAACACAGTAGCCGTGAGGGCCGGGAAGCCGTCCATGATGGCGGTGAGGCCCCTTACGAGCCGGTATACCTGACTGGGATACTGAGTAGATCGCAGTATAAAAGAAAGCAAAACCAGCGTAGATCGTTGATTTTTTTTTGTTGTTGTTGAAAGAAAGACAAGTGAGCCGGCTAAGTGAGTAAGCTAGGGGGCCTAAGCTTATGAGTATGACCACAAAAGCAATTTTCATCGCACAGCGGCAGGTACGAGCCTAGGAACACGAGAACCTCGTACCGCGAGGAACTAGCACTGTAGACATGTGCTATACTGCGTGATTAAAATTACGCGGATATTGCAGTAGTAAGCTATAAGCCGCCCGACTGTCCATCTTAATACACTGTATTGTATAGCCCGACATTGTCGGGCATTGTCACATGCTGAAGCGGATACTAGCGACCACTGACAGACAGCCGCCTGCCAGCGAGTCGAGCAAAATACAGTCAAAGAGTTGGAGTACAGAAGACGCGCAAGAACAGTAGTTCTGCTCGCTAGCTGATAGCTGGGTAGTGTAACCCAATGGCATGTAAAGGTCGTAGAGGGAGGTAGACAGGTATTACAGTTTCGAAATTCTGGCCGTAAACAATCATTCCGTCACTGACCAGGCACACTCACCCAAAAACATTGAACTGCACATTACTTGAATATGAGACCATACTGAAGCCAATAATTTTCACATAACAATAGATATAGAATGTACTCTTAAATGAATCCCAAAAGGACTAAAACAATCTCCCCCTTAGCATTCCCACTGATCAGTTAGTAGTCTTCCCCTTTCAAGGAAGTGTGTGTGCGCGTGCACATGATTATTAAGTGTCCGTCTGTGCGTGTGTGTGTGTGGGTATTGGAGCGCTGCGCGTGTTGTGGAAATTGTGTCGCTTGAATGTTTTGTTCTATTATCTCCTGCGTGCTAATGCAACAGTCACACAGTGCTTTACGATGGGTTACGTACGCCGCGGATAGATGCGGATGAGTGGACGCAGGGGGACGCAGCGTGGACGCAGGTATCCGCAGGGGACGTATGTAGACGTAACTGTCAGTAACTCGTCTGTAAAGAAACATAAAATGAAGGTGGCAAACCTGCAAAATTGTGAAATGTTCAAATTTCGCAGAGGAACTCCACGGACGCACACTTACGTAAGGTAACAGTAACCAAACGTAACTACCCGTAACTGAACGTAACTCTCCATAGCTTGAACGCAGACCATCCGCAAAACATTTTACCTCCCTTCCGTTTGCGTTCGTTTACGTCCACCGTAAGTATACGAAATCAACTGCAAGTTAACGTATCACAATACTTTCGTCCGCTTACAGATATTTGCGGAGAGTTACGGATGATGTACACTATTACGTCCTTCGATGTTTTCTGTCTTCCACTCGCATGGGAGCACAGAGACGCGTGGGAAGCCACACAACTTGTGTTGGCAAGCTGCAGCGCATTTACCTGAAGGAATGCTACAACACACTCGGAGAGGTGGAGAGGCAGAACCGCAAAGTCAAGTTACAAAATTTCTCCCACATATGGTCATGTTAGGTGGCACCATATACGCAGAACATCGCTGTCACATTGGTGCTGAACATTTTTTGTTTGTACTATTTGAATGTATATTTTTCGAAAGTCGGAAAGCAACTTTGGGGTTGGGGATGAGGTGACAGAATTTTTTTTTCACTTTTCCGTCCGGGAAGGTGTGGGACAGCGACAAACGATATAAAATGAGAACAAATTTAGTATTTCCTTAATATCTTACCCACTTTACGCTCCACGGACATTACACCTTTTATATTGTATTTGGGTTTTGGAGGGGTGTCCGAATGTCCTAATGATTTTCTTTCTGGAAATGTAATAGTCTTTGCTTTATTATGACAATCTCCTTAACATAAAACAGAAAGTCATGAATATCGCTGCATAATGACAGCGTAACCAGTCTATTAAATGACTGTAAGTAATATTTTCTTACTCTGTTTAACTAATCGATCTAGATAGTATTCTATTTGTGGTGTAATTATGTTATGTAGTCTTTACATTTATGATGATAATCCATATTTGAGCTGCACAAATTGAATTCAAACTTCAAGTTCAAAATTTCATATATCTTTCACTACTGTAAAGCAAATTGAAGAAATGCGAAAACTTTTCACAACTTGTACGTAAATTCAATTTCAGTTTTCCCCAGTGTACAATGTAAGACAGTTCAATATGTGATAAATTTGCTGTCATAATACATTGACTTGGCAGGGATCGTCATATTGTACATAATTATTTATAACAATTTATAAGTTTATGCAAGTTGAAAGAACAAAATTACGTGCCAATTCGTAAGAATGTCCGCAAGTGGACGGCAAGTATCGGCATTTGGTCGTATCTCTCCGTATCGTCCCCATATTTTTTTTCGTATGTTTTGTAAAAATGCTCTGGTGACAGCAAGAGATCCCCGGGTGTCCGCAGAAAAAAAAAAGATTTATTTGGACGTAGCGCCGGACGCAGAGCATTATGTGACTGGGGCCTTACGTAGACACACGAACGCTCACACACAACACACATACGTAGCGCCGGACGCAGAGGATTATGTGACTGGGGCCTTACGTAGACACACGAACGCTCACACACAACACACATACGTAGTGCCTACGTAGCCCGCGAACACCAAACTCCATATATACTCATGCAGGCACAAAACTGCACCCACAAACACGCACCATCACATACCCTTTGATATACACATACGCCACTACATACCACATACACACGTAAGCATACAGGCCCACGTATACACACAGACAAACAAACCACTACCACTATACAACCACCACACAGGCACAGTTTCTACATATTGTATTATTATACTCCAAACACACACACACACACACACACACACAGGCACACACACACACACACACACAACAATACGGAAACCCATACACAAGTCACTTATTGTACGCACTTACAAATCAGACACATGACATATCATGCAGCTCACATACGCATAGCTTACCAGTCATACCCATCAAAGCTACCCAAGAAAGCTTAATACCGGAGGAACCACCCCGAGCCCGGGAGACAATCCATGACGGGGCGGTCGCTTTTTACCATCATGGATTGTCGCCTTCGAGGTCAAAAACTGGGAACTGCACAAGCGTCACGGATTGTCGCCGGACGACAATCCGTGCTGCCAACGCCTTCACGGACTGTCGCCCCGAGCCGGGGTCGACAATCCATGTCGCAACACACGTTATTTTACAAGAGGTGCACTGCTATCTTAGAGAAGTGAGTCTATTAAACAAACTGTGAATGCTTGTTTTTACATTTGTGGGTGACGTTTGAAATCATTTCTACCGTAGTGGGCGGTTTCTACATTTGTGGGCGATGTTAAATTCTTACATTTGTGGTCGATTTTCTACATTCGTAGAATATGCATTTTACATTTGTGGGCGTTTTTACATTTGTGGGTTCAACAGGCGGGAAATGGGAGCTCGTATTTTCGTGCACCCTTGTGGGCTTTTGTTGGCCTGTCCTCGCGAAACTCAGGGAGCTAACGTTGCAAGTACCGTTATCCTCTCGGGGACATTACGCCTTTCTTCTGGCCACTCCGGTGGCGTAATGATGCCCGATTTGACTTCACCGTCCCCAGACGACCACAGACAGACGTCCACACCCACATCACACGCACACGCATATACAAAGGCACACATACACACACAATCAAAGAACTAAGAAGAGATACAACAAGAACAAAAAAGAACACAGACAGTAAAAATTTCATTTTTTCGTGGTCCGATTCGTCGCTACAAATGAAGCGGAACTTTTAGAGAATCACCCTCGCTGGAATTCCGTGGGAGCTAACGGTGAAAGCGCCGTTTTTTCGGAGGCACAAAATTAAAGCTCCAGCTGCTCTTCTGACCACTCCTGTGCCATAATTTTGAACGATTCGATTCAGTCGGTGGTAGCCTCGCCCGCCGGAACTCTATTCTGCTGAGGGGCGGTGTTGAACCCACAAATGTAAAAATCGCTCTCAAATGTAAGAAACACCACCCATGAATGTAAACATTTGTAATGTAAAAACGACAGCGCCCACTAATGTAGTAAAAAATTCAAACATCAACCACAAATGAAAAAAAAAAATTACTTTTGTGGTTGGCGTATTTCTACTAGGTATGCGTTTATGTAGACCCTTATTTCGTGCGTCTTACCTGCTACTAGATGCGCGCTACTTAATTGCATGTATTCCGTGTATACTGTGACCTGTCGAACCGATCCGTTTTCAGTTACGAGCGACATACGGGGACTAGAGCTCTAAAACTAAGGAATTGTCAGATATCGTGTTTGGGGAAGCGGGTTGACTTGCCGGGAGGTTTTTTTTTTCTCTTCCGGAGCTCCCCCAAGTGGTGTTGGCCCGAAGATGCGCACCCAAGTCTGATTTGCCAGTGTCGCTGGTCATCTGCGTGCATGTTGAGGGTCAGTTACTGCATGCCTCTTTGCTGGTTAGTTGAGAGTATAGGCCTTTAGACATTCTGTATGACTTTCTGCCATTTCAAATTACTTCAGAGGGATTCCTTTGCAGATAAATCAGTCCTCACCCACCGCGTACAAACGGAAACTTGCAGGAAAACATATATATACACACACACATAGACACACACACACACATGCACACACCATCACACACACACACACATGCACACACCATCACACACACACATGCACACACACACACACACACACATACACAGAAGACAAGCATGATAATACAGTATTACATGCAGCGATACTCCATGGTAGGTCGGAATGCAAATAACAGGTAAGTGGCACGGGTCTACAGGTAAAACGCAAGTACGGAACTCTTTTAACTTTTTTGTCCACCCGCAGAAATTGTACTGCTCGTATTCCCAACAAGCCCGCGTAACTTGCCCGGAGGCGCAGCTGCCCGCTGGAAACGTGTGATACGTAGCACACCGTAACACGCAGACAGACACACGCACACAAATCTCCACCTCCGAACTCTCCACTTCTATATATTACCTACACACACGCACTCGTCTCCGTACATGTCATTTTACAAGAGGTGCACTGCTATCATAGAGATGTGTCTATTTATATCAAAGTACTTGTCGTTTTTACATTTGTGGGCGACGTTTGAAATCCTTTCCACATTAGTGGGCGGTCTCTACATGTGTGGTCGATTTTGTACATTTGTGGGCGATGTGTTTTACATTTTTGGGCATTTTTACATTTGTCGGTTCAACAGTCAGAGAATGGGAGCTCGACTCTTCGTGCACTCTCTTCCACCCTCGTGAGGTTTTGAGCGGGACGTTGATCGCCTGTCCTTGAGGAACTCCGGGGGAGCTAACGGTGCAAGTGCCGTTGTCCTCTCGGAGACACTACGCTTTTTCTTCTGGCCACTCCGGTGCAGTTATAATGCCTGATTGGACTTAAACGACTCTAACACGACCACAGACAGACATCCACACCTACAACGCACGCACACGCACATACACACACACACACTTACAAAGAACTAAGAAAACCAACAACAAGAACAAAAAAAAAAAAAGAACACAGACAATGAAAGTTGTGTCTCTGTCTTTACCAATGAAGCGGAACTTTTAGAGAATCGCCATCCAGAACGCCGGGGAGGGAACTGAACTAAAACATATGGGAGTTCGCCTCTTCGCGCACTCTGTTCCATCCCGTCGGCTTTTCAGCAGGACGTTGACCTCCTGTCCCGCCGGAACTCCGTGGGAGCTAACGGTGAAAGCGCCGTTGTTTCAGCTACTCTTCTGGCCACTCCGGTGCCGTGATTGTGCCCGGTTCGACTTCAACGCTCCTACACGACTACAGACAGGCATCCACAGACAACGCTCGCACACGCACACGCGCGCACACACACACATACACACACACACACACACACACTCACACACAGAGCAAGAACAAGAAGAACAAAAACAGAACACAGACATTTGAGGTTTTTCTCCTCGTGGTCCGATTCATAATAGTAAAGTAAGGATGAACAATTCACTTTAAATGAAAAAAGAAAGGTATGAAATTGACTGCTGCCAACTTTGATAGGGCTTAACTCTTTCTAGTCGCGTAAAAAGTCACGGAATTTTATTGAACATTAAAACCAGGGGATGTTTCATAAAGCTGTTCGTAAAGTTACGAACAACCTACGAGCGACTGGTGAGCACCTCTGATGTGGTATACTTATCAGAATTTCAATAATTCATCACAAGAACTGATCACCAGTCACTCGTAGGTTGATCGTAACTTTACAAACAGCTTTATGAAACAGGGTCCTGATATACTGTAAATTCAGTGCAATGTCAGCGTCTGATTTTCGCTGCATGTTGATGAAATCATCGTTAAATCCACGGAGTTCGAGCGGGATAGACAATCAACGTCCCGCTGGAAAGCCGATTGGGTGCAGCAGAGTGCACGAAGAGGCAAACTCCCATCTGTTATATTTCAGTTCCCTCCCCGGAGTGCTGTGCGTAGGGCGAGGCTCCCAGATTTCTGCTGGATTGGTAGCGACGAATCGGACCACGAGGTGCGAATGTTGAAGTCGAATCGGGCGCCATTCCGCCACCGGAGTGGCCAGAAAAGAAACATGAACTAAAGTTCAGGGCTCCCGAAAAGACAGCGGTGTTGTACTTGTAGAGCCCACTAATGTCAAAATGGCTCAATAATGTCAAAACAACCACTAATGTCATAACACGTCGACGACAAATGTCAAAACAACCACTAATGTCATAACGCGTCGACGACAAATGTCAAAACAACCACTAATGTCATAACACGTCGAAGACAAAGCTCAAAATCGGATTACTAGTAACCACTAATGTCATAACCAGCACGTCGACTACAAAATGTCAAAATTTCCAAATTTTCTGCAAAATGTCATGACGCGTCACAAGGGCGGATCGAGGAATTCTATTAAGGGGAGGTGCCTTTACAAAATCAAAGGCTGGCGCGACCCTCGCCCTCCCCATTTTCTTATTATTTCTGTTGTGTTCACAAAATAAAGAGAGGGATGCGCCTCCTCTAAATCCGCGATTGCGTCAACCACAAATATCAATATTGGCACAAAATTCAAGCTCCAGCTGCTCTTCTGACCACTCCTATGCCATAATTTTGAACGATTCGATTTCAACGCTCCCACACGACCACAGACAGGCATCCACACACACCGCACGCACACGCACACGCGCCCACGCCAACACACACTCACACACAGAGCAAGAACAACAAAAACAAAAACATAGCACAGACATTAGTTTTATATGATCGTGGTTCGATCCGTCGCTAGCAATCCATTGGAAATCTGGGAGCTTCGCCCGTCAGAATTCCGGGGATTAAGCTGAAAGATAATTAGATAGGAGTTCGCCTCTTCAGGCACTCTGCTCCACCCCGTCGGCTTTTCAGCGGGACGTTGACCGTCTATCCCGCCGGAACTCCAGCAATTTAACGTTGCAACGTTACCTTGTTCTTTCGAGGACACTACACTTAAGCGCCAGCTTAAATCTTTCTAGTCGCTTAAAAAGTCACGCAATTCTATTGAAAATGGAAAAGGGAGGGGGTTACATTCGTAATTTCAAAAGTTCGTTATTCTGAAGGTTCGTTGTTCCGAATTTCATTTTTGGATCAGTGAACCTCTAGGTTTGTTGTGTGTTTCGGATAAATGAAGCTTCGGAAAAAAACGAACCTTCCGAATAACGTTGTACTTTCTTACAGGGATTGCCAATGTATTTTTTTTTTTATTCTTTTTTTTCAAGTGCGGCTGTAACACTGCTTGTTTTGCATGTGACGGTCATTGCAGCTGAAGAGTGCATATCTTCTCTGGATCATTCCAAAATTTCATGATTTCTTCTTGGGTGAATGGATCCCAGATCATTCATGTATATTCCAGGACAGTCCTGAGCAGTGTGGAGTAGCAAATCACATGAACTTTCTCATATCTTCGTCTGGAAAGAGTCTTTGGTTGAAGTATAGCCTTTTTAAACTGCTGTGGCGATGTGATTCCAGCTGAGCCCCCTATGGGAGTAGACTCCAAAATATTTTGCACAATCCGCTTTCTCCATGGTTTACCATAAATGCTAATCTATTCCCTGGGTAGGTCTCCGATTGCAATAGCTCGTTGCAAAACACAGGATTGCTTCATGTGGAATGCATCTCTTGGGCCTCACGGTATGTCGAAGTTGTCAAGATGATCCGACGTCAAGGCCTGATTTGTACATGATTAAGCATTTACGATTAAACCAGTGAAGCCAAACATCAATGTATGTAAGCCTACACAAATTGTGATATTCTAAAAGGTCAGTCACCTCTCATTGTCCTGAGAGGTCAAAGTTGGATATAATACACATGGTAATGACCAATGTTCCATGGAATGACAAGATTCTTCTATTATGGCATAAATGCTAACAGCATAATGCATGATTGTACATCTGATCGGGTATAAGTTGACCATTGACTATACATGAAATATCAATATTCTGATATCTTGAGGTCACTTAAATGTCACAGGTAGAGACATTTGAGTAATTTCTCTTGCTCTGTGGAATAGGAAAACAATTCAATTGTAATACAAATGAATATGACATCTTAATCATGTTTATCATCAATCAATGACACCAAATATCAATGTTTTGATATTTTGAGGTCATTGACCTGATCATAGGTCATCTGAGGTCATCAGAGGTCAAAGGTAGAAATCTGGCTTCAAAGACTGTGGAAAATTGAGGCAATTCCACTTACAAAAATTAGTTTTTAGTACATATTTCCGTGTATCAGTAACGAGTGACGCGTTAAAATATCCATTTTCTGACATTTTGAGGTCATTGACCTCTGGAGGTCATCAGAGGAAAAAGGTAGAAACCTGTCAAGGCTCTGTGTGTGGAACATGAGGACAATTCCGCGGTAACAAAAATTACTTTTAGTACACCTTTACAGTGTTAATCATTAACCAATGACGGAAAGTATCAATTTTCTGACATTTTGAGGTCATTGACCTCTCGAGGTCATCAAGAGGTCGAAGGTAGAAACATGTTAAGGCTCTCTTGAACAATTAGAACAATCTTGAACAATCTTAAGACAATTTCATCGTGACAAAAATTAATCTTTTAGCATGTACTACCAATACGCACATCAAGTTGGAGTCTCCCGTTTGCTTTGCTCCGGTGTTAAGCTTTGGTGGGATGGGTATGACTGGTAAGTTATGCGTGTGTGTGTGTGTGTATTGTGAGCTGCATGATATGTGATGTGTATGATTTGTTGTGTGTGTGTGTGTTTGGAGTATGATAATACAATATGTAGAAACTGTGCATGTGTGGTGGTTGTATAGTGGTAGTGGTTTGTTTGTCTGTGTGTATACGTGTGCCTGTATGCTTACGTGTGTATGTGGAATATAGTGGCGCTACTGTGGCAATACAAATGCCTTCAGAGTGTATGAGCATGTGTTTAAAGAATTCACACCAGCGTTGATCTAAAAATAGTATGGGTGTGTCAACCAATATCAGCAGTGAGGCGGGCTAGGCGAGAGAGAGACCGAGAGACCGAGGGAGGTGTATCACCCCTAAATGTAATATCAACGCTAAATGTAATATCGACCCTCAATGTAATACACCTTAACCCTAAATGTAATAAACAACCCTAAATGTAATACATTTTAACGCTAAGTGTAATAATCGAGTCAACCCTAAATGTAATACATTTTAACCCTAAATGTATTAACCGGAGACAACCCTAAATGTAATACATGTCAACCCTAAATGTAATATCGACCCTAAATGTAATACTTTTTAACCCTAAATGTAATATCGACCCTAAATGTAATGCACCTCAACCCTAAATGTAATAACAACCCTAAACGTAATACATTTCAACCCTAAATGTAATATCGACCCTAAATGTAATATCGACCCTAAATGTTATACATTTTAACGCTAAATGTAATAACAATCCTTAATGTAATTCATGTCAACCCCATCAAATATAATATATTCAACGCTTAATGTAATTACGACCTTAAATGTATACACCTGATTATAGTTATAGAAAGGGTAAGCAACGCAGAATATCGGGCAAAATGTCAGGGGGTATGCGAAGGAGATATGACGCAACTTCTCTCGCACTCTTGAAAGAACGATAATAATTGGTTAGACTTGTTTTTGTTGTTTACCCAGGTAAAAATCACACAGTCTTATTAAATCTATCGTTTGCTGCAAAGTTAATTAGCTTTATCATGCTATCACATAAACATTTTGTATTCCAATCTTTATTCAGTGTTCATTATTGCTTAGAGTTTTGTTGAAAAAGAAAAAAAAGTGCAAAAGTTGTCAGTTTGCCTTACTCATACATTCATATATCATAGAAAAGTCAATATATAAATGGTGACTCAAAGATGAAAAAAACGACATCTATTTCTTTTTGCTTTACTGGCATTTTTAAATTCATTTCGTGTACCCTCCACAAGACCAATTATTGTCCCAGTTTCGTGTAAGTATAGTCGTGATTACCAGGAGTCGTGAACAATGTCATGAGGCTAATATTTCGGACAGTGATTTGCTGCCATGTCAATGTGTGACAGATATTTCGTCATTGAAAACATTACATAGATAATGATGGTTCGTAAAAAAATTTGCGAAATCTTTCTAAATCTTTCTAATTTCTAATTTTCTCAATCTACTCGCTTTATCATCCCGTTTCATCAGTAGGTATATGCTTTTTTTTCTAGCAATATTATTCATATTAAGAATTTCCTTGCAAAGAATTTTTGCCCATTTTTTTCTTTTTCATCAAAACTTTAAACAAACGTGAACACTGAATGAAGATTGGAATACAAAATGTTTATGTGATTGTATGATAAAGGTATAGATTAAAAAGAAAAACTATGTCGAATGTACCTAATTAACTTTGCAGCAAACAAAGGAATTAATAAGACTGTGTAAACAACAAAAACAAATCTAAGCAGCTATTGCTGCTCTTTCAAGAGTGCTATAAGAAGTTGCGTCATATCCCTTTCATATACCCCCTGACCTTTTGCCCGATATTCTGCGTTCGTTATACACTCTACATTAAGCGTCAAGATGTATCACATTAAGAGTTGACATGAATTACATTTAGGATTGTTATTACGTTTAGCGTTAAAATGTATTACATTTACGGTTGTTATTACATTTAGCGTTAAGATGTATTACATTTAGGGTCGATATTACATTTAGGGTTGAAATGTATTACATTTAGGGTTGTTATTACATTCAGGGTTAAGGTGTATTACATTTAGGGTCGATATTACATTTAGGGTTAAGATGTATTACATTTAGGGTCGATATTACATTTAGGGTTAAAAAGTATTACATTTAGGGTTGACATGTATGACATATAGGGTCGATATTACATTTAGGGTTGACATGTATTACATTTAGGGTTGTCTCCGGTTATTACATTTAGCGTTAAAATGTATTACATTTAGGGTTGACTCGATTATTACTCTAAAAAGAGTGAATACAAAAAAGAGTGAATTTCGAGTGAAATTGGAGTGAATTTAGAGTGAAAATGTTCATTTTCACTCATTTGGAGTGACGTCAGGGATCACTCGAAGATTTTGGAGTGATCCCTGACGTCACTCCAAAATGAGTGAAAATGAGCATTTTCACTCAAAATTCACTCCAATTTCACTCGAAATTCACTCTTTTCTGTATTCACTCTTTTTAGAGTGAAAATTTTCACTCGATTTTTTTTAGAGAGTACATTTAGCGTTAAAATGTATTACATTTAGGGTTGTTATTACATTTAGGGTTAAGATGTATTACATTTAGGGTTGATAGTACATTTAGCGTTGATATTACGTTTAGGGATGATACAGGATGTACCCTCCCCAAATGTTATTTGTCGTTGTTCATTTTTCACTGCAGTCATTTTCTTCCATCAGTCTTATACACTAGACCGTCCATACCACTATTCTTTGTCCCAGAATAGGTTTGGCATGCTTTAAGCATGAGCGAATAATTTCCACACGCAGTAAAAAATTTGTCAATCGTTAGTTGATTTTAGCACAAACGAACTGCCATTGCACACCGCTAATACATACGTAATACAAACAAACACCGACAAACACTCAAACAAATCCTCATAAGGCAAATAAACCAACTCAACACTTTTCCCTTGATATTTATTAATTTCATTCAAATCATTCATAAATCGACCCATTCTGGGTGTAACATGAACAAAAAAAGTTACAAATGGCAATTCGAAACACAAACAAGTCAATTTGTCAATTTATACCACAAATAATCTCACTTCAACATAGATAACTCGATTATAGACCAACCCTACTAATAATTTCTTCACGAGAAAGTTTTGACATGTAGGGCCCTACCAAACCTATATTCCTTGAATATATTGGCTTGGATCATGTAACACCTTCTTACTTACAAGGCCATACAAAAACACAAATACATTACACAAATCTAGAATGAAATCAGTCATAAAAAAACCCCGACCACCCCTCCCCTCCCCAACCGAAGCAAATCTAGGGCCTACATCTATCCGAAATATTAAATCCTACCAACATCTGTCATACCATTTATAACTATCCTTCTTCAAATCCAATCCCCAACCCACCAACCCCTGATTAAACAAAACCCAGATCATCCCACACCCACATTCACCCAGGTTCGTTGATCCAAAAATGAAATTCGGAATAACGAACCTTCGGAATAATGAGCCTTCAGAATAACAAACTTTTGCAATAACGAAATGTAACCCCCTTCCCACATACCGACGCACACCCGAACCGATACCACATTACTTCCTGATGAAACGATTTCCCAATGTTGATAAATAAGACAATAATGGACCGTATGCAGAAAAGCTGCATCTGCCCGCACGCAAGCTCCACTTCGAATTCATAATTATACAAATATGCCAAACAAACTCATCAAATTCAAAGCTTACTAGGTATCCCTCCCCACGCGCAGCTAAAAAACACATACGCAAAAAACTGACATAATAAACACATTCTTCCATCACACACACACACACACACACGCACGCACAAACGGACACTAAATTATCATGTGCACGCGCACATACGCACTTCCTTGAAACCTCACCATGACTTTTTTACATGGCATGTTTGCTTGGATGTAGCCATGTGTCACATGGGCGGACTTAAATAATAATCACACTCGTGCCATTCACTTTAATGTACAATTTAATATAACCATTTGTGGAATATTTACAGGACTGAAATCAAGGAGTTGTGACCAACATAAAATGCAAAATCAAAATTCTGAGTGAGATAAATTAAATTACAATACTCTTATATTCGACAACCACGTGAACGGGACCCTGTCTTGGTCCAGTTCCACCTGTAATTTTGGCTTGACACTTGTTCAGAATAATTATACCAGCTTCACTATCAATTCGTTATCCCTGACAATACACTATCTGCTATCAAGCGCAACACTATTTGGTTCACACCACCGTAGTGCTGATCCTGAGATGACCAGCCTGCACGCACGACGGTTTACCGCGGTTATAACACTTGCCTTCAATTACACTGCTTCCGTTTACCTCCGGGTTCTGTGCTAACCCGCAATTATCATGAAGTGTACAACTACCAATATTCGAATTATGTGCACATTATTTTCATCTTTTTACCAATTTAACATGACCTTCATCTCTCTACTTCAGCGACACTTCCACGTCATAACCAATCATATCTACAGGGTGTCATGCACCCGCCAGGTTCATCGCTCACCTGCGTTGTCCACAGATTCACATTAATTGTCAAACTGTTCGCTTCCAGAACATGAACTGATTCGTGGGTGGAGCGTCCTTACATGCGAGGTTGCTGTTCCAGCTCCAAAGTGTCGCGAGGGACCCGCGTCCCGTATTCGCTGGCGTCCAAAGTTCTCCCTAGCGAGGGGCGGGCACAGTCGCTCTGCTGCGAATGCGTCGGCCTGGGAGTAGATTCGTGGTCTGAGATGCCCCGTGAAGAATCTAACTCCTTTCCGGGTGAGTATTACTCTTCACCCCCCTTCAACCCCAACGACAACTTACAGGGAATGATGAGCGGAGACCCTACTGTAAGTAACGCCGTCATCCCTCCAGAGGTAAGTTCCTCAAATAGAGTAGAAGCTTCATGCATGGTAGTAAAACTCCCACCGAGCGCTCCGCAAGCATGTTGTATGGGCCCATGTGGCGACCGGGTGCAATTGCCGTGTGGACATTCACTGCCCATGTTGAGTGCGGCGTGTAGTGAAAACGTCGTGAGAAAGATGCCGGTGGTGATTGGTGCCGTGGGAGGTAAACAAGCCACAGTTTTGCGGGACAGTGGGTGCAGCAGTGCAGTGATAAGAGAGGATCTCGTTGATAAGTCTCAGCTGACAGGTGAGGAAAATACGTGTGTTCTGATAGATGGCACAGTAAGGAAGCTACCTATAGCTATGATCAATATTGACACACCATATTTCACTGGCAGTATCGAAGCTTTATGCATGAAGACACCATTGTATGATTTGATCCTAGGCAATCTGGAAGGTGTACGAGCACCAGGCGATCCGGACCAAAACTGGACCTTGTCTATCAACCCGGCTGGAGCCGTGGAAACTAGAGGTCAGAAGAAACAGTTGGGTAAGCCATTCCGTCCGCTGAAGGTACCTGCACCCCTCGAGGAAACTGTCACACCAGCATTGTTGAAACAAGCACAAGCAGATGATGACAGTCTTCGAAAGCTCAGGGAATTAGGGAAATCACAAACAGAAAAGGTGAGTGACCACTGTGCAGTATCATCTTTCTTCTATGAAAATGGCATCCTGTACAGAAAATTTCATTCACCCAAAGTCGAGTCAGATACTCTTTTCACACAAGTCGTAGTCCCAAAGCCCTATCGTGCCCAAGTCATGAGAGCGGCTCATGAAACCCTGCTTGGAGGACACCAAGGCGCAAAGAAGACCCTAGACAAAATACTCTCGAACTTCTTCTGGCCAGGAATTACTGGAGATGTTTCGCGATATTGTAGGTCATGCGATGTTTGTCAACGCACACTTCACAAGGGTAGGGTTCCAAAAGCCCCTCTAGGAAGAATGCCCCTCATTGAAGTACCCTTTGAGCGCATTGCTGTCGATATCGTGGGCCCAATACACCCGATGACTGAGCGCAAGAATAGGTATATACTCACCATCATTGACTATGCGACGCGATACCCTGAGGCCATTCCACTGCCTAGCATAGAAACAGAAAGAGTTGCTGAGGCCCTTGTCAGTGTTTTCACTAGAGTAGGGATTCCTAAAGAGATGCTAACAGATCAGGGTTCGCAGTTTACCTCTGAGGTAATGAAGCAGGTAAGTAATCTCCTGTCTGTAAGGCAAATTACCACTTCACCCTACCATCCCGCCGCAAACGGCCTAGTGGAGCGGTTTAATGGAACCCTGAAACAGATGCTCAAGCGTATGTGTTCAGAACGACCCGTTGACTGGGATAGATATGTTGAGCCACTCCTCTTTGCCATTAGAGAATCACCTCAGGATAGCTTAGGCTTCTCTCCCTTTGAACTCTTATATGGTAGGAAGGTGAGGGGCCCAATGACCATCCTTCGAGAACTCTGGACGGGGAACATAGAGACAGGTGAGACCAAAACAACATGCCAATACATGTACGACCTGCGAAACAGACTCGAAGAGACATGTCATGCAGCCCGAGATCAACTTCAAAGGTCAGCATCTAGGTATAAACGCTACTACGACAGAAAGTCTCGACAGAGACAGCTGGAAGTGGGGGACTTAGTCCTCCTTCTTCTCCCCACGGACAGGAACAAGTTGCTCCTCCAGTGGAAGGGTCCGTTTGCGGTAACAGCCAAGGTGAGTGACACAGACTATCGAATAGATGTAAAGGGCAAGTCAAAAGTATTCCATATCAACCTGCTCAAGAAGTATAACGAGAGAGAAAGTTCCCTTCTCATTTCAGATCCCTCAGCTGACGTAGCGTGCACAGCGGTTCTTGAACCAGATGACAACGAGATGACCAGCCCCAACCTCCTTCCGGAGATGTCAAACTCATCCCTACTCCAGCCCTACCCAATGGAGGCCAAAGAATCACTGGGTGATGTGGACGTAAACAACGACCTGACCCCGAGTCAACAAGCACAGGTAGGTGAACTCATGGGAAAGTATGAGGATATTTTCACTGATATTCCTGGCCATACCTCCCTTGGTGAACATGGCATCGAACTCACCGTAAAGGAGATCCCAAGATCAAAACCCTATCCAATTCCCCATGCCCTAAGAGAGACGGTTCAAGAAGAGGTGAGGACAATGCTGTCACTAGGGGTTATTGAACGTTCAAATAGTCCGACCGCCTCGCCTATTGTTTTGGTGAAAAAACCAGACGGAAGCAACCGCTTCTGTGTGGATTTCCGACGACTTAACAAGGTGACTAAGTTCGACTCAGAGCCAATACCAGATCAAGAAGAGCTGTTCACTAGGCTAGCATCCGACAAATTCTTCACCAAAATCGACCTTAGCAAAGGTTACTGGCAGGTCCCAATGTCTGAGAAATCTAAAGAGCTAACAGCATTCATAACACCTGATGGTTTGTATCATTTTAAGGTAATGCCGTTCGGCCTAGTGAACAGCCACCTTCAGCCGGCTGATGAGAACCCTTCTCAGTGGACTGAAGGGAGTTGTCAACTACATTGATGACATCCTTGTACATTCGGACACATGGGAACAGCACCTCGACACCCTGGGCCTACTGTTCCAGAGGCTGAGGGACGCGAACCTCACCGCAAGGCCAAGTAAGTGTTCAGTAGGTCATTCTCAGGTCGAGTTCCTCGGTCACGTGGTTGGACTCGGCCAGGTCTCACCTCGACCAGGAAAGGTGGAGTCGATCATGAAGGTAAGTCGACCAGAGACCAAGAAACAACTCAGATCTTTGTTGGGAATGACGAACTACTACCGTAAGTTCATCCCGAATTATGCAGCCATCGCGGCACCCCTCACAGACAAAACAAAAAAGGCGGAACCAAACAAACTGGAATGGGGGGTCCCTCAGGAGGTTGCGTTCAACACTCTCAAAAACAAACTTGACAATGCACCTATCCTCCACCTGCCTGACCTAAGCCTTCCGTTTGTGTTGAGAACAGACGCCTCAGAGATCGGTGTGGGCGCGGTCCTACTCCAAGCCCACGGGGATACGAAGTTCCCAGTAGCCTACATTAGCAGGAAACTCCTACCAAGGGAGAGAAACTATTCGACCATCGAGCGCGAATGTCTAGCGATTGTGTGGGCCGTTAGAAAACTTGAACCATATCTCTACGGCAAGGAGTTCGTGCTAGAAACTGATCATCACCCTCTCACGTACATGCAAAGTGCAAAGGTGATCAATGGACGAATCATGCGATGGGCGCTTGCCCTACAACCATATAGGTTTAAGATGGAGGCGATCAAGGGTACCGACAATGTCGGAGCAGATCTCCTGAGCCGCATGTAGTCAGTGAAAAGAAAACAAAAAGTGGAAGTGTAAATACATTTCTTGAAGGGGGAGTAAAATGTCACAGGAGAAATGTATTTGGTTTTTTGTTTCTATTTTATTAGAATATATACCAGTGAATAGAGTAGGAACAGTTGCCATTGCTGGTGTAGTATAAGTGCGTTGAAATGTGATGAAGCGCGATTTGTGTTGTAACAAAATGACGAGTGTGTTTTTTTTTTAACCCACTGCAGAAAGCTGTGTGGGGAATGCGATGAGACAAAAGCGATGCGACAAAAGGGTGGAATTTCCACAGGTGCCAGATTCCGCGGGCGAGCCGTCCAGGGTTTCTATGTAGTACATTGTGTAGTTTTGTACATGATAGGGTAAGAATATTTTAAGTGTGTGACAGACTGAGCAGGGATGTGGTCGAAGGAGGAGTCGTAGCAGAACCTCGCCAGTTATTAATCCTTTTAAGCCAGTCTGGACCACTTGAAGCCAGGGTTCTTTTTCCTCTCCACGGAGAAGAATACTATCCATACAATCAGCAGTAAGTACTCTCGGTTATTTGTGTATTTCTTTGTTTTTTATATACAGGAACAATAATGATGTGACATGAAACGCATTATTTGTCATGTATGCCGTGTGATATTGAATATCACTAACGTGATGGTGAAAACAGTGTTATAACAACATGATATTATTGAAGTTAGGTATGAATAAGACTGATACATTGATGTGTACTGTTTAGAGTACATGTTACATCGTGCTATTATACGAAATTGAGTATTTAAGCATCAAGATTTATGTACAAAAAAAGTCAGATGCCCGTAGTATGTAAGGTTTCGTAACACTGCTTTGATAATTTAGATGGCAACTGGGTTTCGGGACTTCGCCCCAAAGTCGGCAATGCCATTCCAGATGCGGTGAAGGTTGCTGTCAACTACGATACCGGCCAGTGGACAACCAGTTCACTGGATGTGCTGAACGTTGGCAAAATTACGCTCTTCAATCCGCCTGTCGACACTTCTGTATGCTTTTTCGCGTCCAGCAACATTGGTGATGTACACTGACAATTGAACACTGGATATTTCATGTACGGTACTAGGAACAGTGGCCAAACAAGTTAACTGGCGATGTTATACGCCCGATTATATTTGAGTTGGCTCATCACGTTGCAATTTGGAGAGGAGTGAGATGTTCATTAGTGCCTATGATACGTCAACAATATATTTTTTTTTCATCATATATGGTGCGACCGTGAGGTGTTCTTTTTTTGTGTGTGCGTGCATGACTGACAAGATAAAGGGATAAGAAGCCCGAATGATTATTAGCTCAGCAAGAGCTTGTTGAGTTTATGTCCCTTTCACGTGCACGCCTTCCTATGGCGAATTGTGAGTGATGTACCTGGAAGTTTGTTTGAGGAACCGTGTATAGTGAGCTCGAGCATTTGATGCTCCATTGTGATGCTCTTTTCGTAGCATTTGGAGAAGGTTGAGTGAATATATATATATATTTGTTGTTCGATAACATAGATAACTTAGAAGTTAAACACTTAATGATATATCAGTAGGAGGATATTTAGTCGCTTCATGTGTACCACTAGGACCATATAAGTGGGGGTGGTATATAGATGTTAATGGAGTAACGATTACCGGCCGTGTGTATAGTTACAATTATAATTTTTACCCCCCCCTTCTTTTTTGAGGAAGTGTTACAAGTGTTATCGAATCGTGTAAAACATGAGTATACTAGCCCATGTTAGTTAGCTAGGTCCCATACTCGCCCTAAGTGAAAGGTGAGTTGCAGAAGTGGTGTAACAACGTACTGCAACAGTTGTAACAGTAGTAAGGGCGACGGAGTGGTTATTGATGTAAAGATATCACGGCAGGTTCATATCAGGAACCTGAGATATCCCATAAGGTACTTGTGTATGGATTTGAGTATCAAAATTCGTGTACACGAATGTGCAACTCAGTTGATGAGATATACGTTAACGATATTTTGAAGTTGTGAAGTCCTGAGGGTTGTTGTGTTCAAATAAACACTACAGATTGGTTGAGATACTAGATCAGTAAGTGGCATGTGTGATTATATCCGACTCTGGTTTAACCCATATGACAATTACTTGGTAGTGGATGCATTTGCATTTTCTTGAGTTTCTACAATTTTCAACCTTAACTCGGCAGTTGCCTTTTCAGCTCGTTTTATTTCTAATTGTTCTGCTCGCTCGTCTCTCGCTATGTCTTGTTGTTCTTTGACAAACGCTCTTAATTCAGATCCACTAAATCCTAATTTCTCACCAGTTTCCGCGAGCTTGGTTACATCCATTTTGATACTTTATTCGTTGTTTCTAATCTAATCTAATTCGACATATACCAATGGGGTGTGTTCTAACCACACACACAAAAAGATTATCAGCTTCAAATCCTGACATCACAGTAAAAATTTGAGAACTGCCTTATTATCCAATTAACATACAAAATTCACGTAATGAAATGTTTCAAACATTGGAAATATAACAGTGCATAGCTTATTAAACATCACCGCATCGTTTTCAAAAACTGTACACCATTATAATATACTTTATCACTTATTCACGGGGTTCTCCGGGGCTATATGTGGTGCCCTGAAACACATTCACATCCTTTTACACGACAAAGCCGAAATCAAATCGCAATTTAACTTACCAATGACCGGTGTAATATAACCAAAATGCCTCTTCTTCTTGGCTACTGGAAGGCTGCAAAGGCTGTTGGAATACGCCTTCTGGCAGCAAACAAAATCTGCACTCTAATCAGCCAGTGTACACGCTGACGGTAAGGTGGACGGACGGCTCCTGGCCGCAAACGAAATGGGGCTTAGACACAAAATTATCTTGCCAACTGGCGCCTGAGTGTGGCAGGTTGGTTTTCTGCCATCACGGAGCTAACTCAATGTTCTCTCGGTGAAATCAAGATGGTGTCTGCCACGAAAAGATCCAACTCTACTGTTAAATTGCTACTCAACTACGACACTCCTTTTCGAGGCATTTGGAATATTTGATACAACTAAAAGGTCTTGAACGAAAACACCTATACAGCACTCTCCCGGAACTGGAGCTATTTCCTGTCTTTTCTTTTTTTCTTTTCCTTTCTTTTCTTTTCACTCACTCGCACTCTTTGTCTCGTTATCCCTACACGTAAACATGTTTGTCTAGTTGAATGACCGATAGGTGATGTACATGAAACAACCTGGAAATGCATTTTCAATGTGACATTTCACTCCCCCTTTCGAAAAATGCATTTCATAATTAAAAGAAATTACTATAAACACTATCTTTCTCTCTACAGCCGGCTTCGTAGGTCTGCGCCAACATTCTCGCTGCCGCGGATAGCTTCCACACGGAATCTGTAGGGTTGCAAAGCCAGAATCCAACGCATTAGCCTCCCATTTGCAGGGCTAGCCTTGTTCATGTACACTAGTGGGTGGTGGTCTGTTTCTAGCACAAATTGTCTGCCGTACAAGTATGGTTCTAACTTCTTTACTGCCCAAACTACAGCTAAGCACTCACGTTCTATGGTTGAGTATGCTTGTTCTCGTCGAAGCTGAGATCTATTTTGGTGAAGAACTGTGCATGGGCGACTTTTGTGAAGAGTTCATCTTGATCTGGTATGGGTTCAGCATCAAATACAGTCACTTTATTGAGTTTTCTGAAGTCTACACAAAACCGGTTGCTGCCATCGGGCTTTTTAACCAGTACTATGGGGGAGGCAATGGGGCTTTCTGATGGCTCAATTACTCCGAGCGATAGCATGGTTTTTACCTCTTCTCTGACTGTGTCTCTAAGAGAGTGGGGAATGGGATATGGTTTACTCTTCAGGTGTTCATTTCCTTTGAGTTTGATGTGGTGTTCGCCCAACGTGGTTTGACCGGGAAGATCAGACAGGACGTCTTTGTACTCGTTGAGGAGTTCGTTGACCTGTTCTTTCTGTGGGGAGGAAAGGGCTGAGTTAATTGAGACATCGTCAAGTGACTCTTTCGCCTGAAATGGGAAAGGCTGTAGGAGAGATGTGTTAGTTAGTGGTTGCTGCGTTTCTTCCTCGTCATCATTTTGCTCTTCGCATTCGATCACGGCGGTACAAGCAGCTTCGGCATCTGAAATAGAGGGAACATCATTTCTAGCGTGATACTTTTTCAGAAGATTGATGTGGAACACCTTTGGTTTCCCGTTGAGGTCGATCCTGTAGTCCATGGAGCTGATTTTGGAGATCACGTCAAAGGGGCCCTTCCATTGTAGAAGGAGCTTATTCCTGTCAGTTGGTAGGAGTAGGAGTACCTTGTCTCCGACTTGTAGTTCCCTGTGTTTTTGCCTTCTGATTGTAGTATTTTGCATACCTGTTTGCTGATTTCTGAAGTTGAGTGTGGGCGTTGCGGCATGTTTCGTCGATCCTGTTTCGGAGATCAAGTACATAGTGGTAAGTAGACTTGGTCTCACCTGTTTCAGCTTCTCCTGTCCAGAGTTCTCTCAGGATGTCGAGGGGTCCGCGTACCTTCCGGCCGTAAAGAAGCTCGAACGGGGAGAACCCCATGCTCTCTTGTGGTGCTTCTCTCACTGCGAATAGAAGGGGAGTAATGTACCTGTCCCAGTCTTTAGGGTTTTCAGCGCACATACGTTTCAACATTTGTTTTAGAGTGCCATTGAAGCGCTCAACTAGTCCATTCGCGGCAGGGTGATACGGGGATGTAGTGAAGTGTTTGATGGAGAGTAATTTGCTTACCTCTTTCATGAGATCAGATGTGAACTGAGTCCCTTGATCGGTCAGCATTTCCTTGGGGATTCCGACTCTGGTGAAGATGCTCACTAGGGCTTCTGCAACTCTTTCTGTCTCGATGCTTGGGAGTGGGATTGCCTCGGGGTACCTAGTAGCAACATCAATAACGGTAAGTATGTACCTATTTTTCTGGTCAGTCATTGGGTGTATTGGTCCAACTATGTCTACAGCAATGCGTTCGAAGGGGACTTCGATGAGCGGCATCTTTCCGAGTGGGACCTTGGTTACACGACCTTTTGATAGTGTACGTTGGCAGACGTCACACGATCTACAGTACCTGGTAATGTCAGAGTTCATACCGGGCCAAAAGAAATTGGTAAGTATCTTTTCTGTTGTCTTTTTGGTACCTTGATGCCCTCCGAGTATATTTTCATGGGCTGTTTGCATAACCTGTTTGCGGTATTGTTTTGGTACTACCACTTGTGTGATTGTTGTGTCGGGGTCCATTTGGGAAAAGTGGAATGAGCGATACAGCATTCTGTCTTTGTAAAAGAAGGAAGAGAGACCGTTATTGCGACTTACCTTCTCTGAACGAGTATCGGCGAGTTCTCGCAGGCGGTGTAATGTTTCATCCTTCTGTTGTGCCTCTTTGAGAGCTGTTGGAGTCACGATGTCTTCCATTGGGTGTGGGGTTTTGAGAGGCCGAAATGGCTTAACGTCTCGTTGAGCCTGGGCTCTCGTCTGTACGGCGCCGACAGGCATTGGTGTAGCCGTCCAGTCAGGATCTGGGTTGTCTGGTTCTCTCACTCCGGGTAGGTTGCCGTCAGGTCATAGAGTGGAGTTTTCATGCACAATGCGTTAACTTTCCCTACGTAGAAGGGAGTGTCAACATCTATTCTAGCGACGTGGAGAGTTTTCACTGTGCCATCAATCAGCACGCAAGTACTTTCTTCACCTGTCATTTGGTTTGGCTGGACAAGATCTTGTTTAATGACAGCTCCGCTGCAGCCGCTGTCTCTGAGAACAGAAATTTGATTGTTATTGACTAGTCCGTTAGTAACTGGCATTTGTCTGACCACATGTTCTTTGGTGCATGCTGCACTCATCAACGGCAAGGAGTGTCCACATTTGAATTGGATATGATCTGTGGTGGATTCTAGTTTGGGGGCATTGAGTGGCATCCGAACCATCATACAAGAAGCCTCAATTTTGACCTTTGTGTTAGTGCAAGCTGGACATTGACAGGGAGTATGTGGATTTGGTTCTACCTGATCGGGTTCCAATGAAGCCAGGTTGTGTTCCGAGGTAGGGGGGTTTCCTTGCTCTGGATCCTGGGCGAGGACTAGACCTGCCGATTTCATGGGGGAGAAAAGACAATAGTTAGCAATGTGACCTGGTTTGTGGCATATGAAACACGTTCTGCCTCTGTTTCCCTGTTTTGTACAATCACGGGCAAGGTGACCGTGTTGGTGGCAGTTGTAACATTTGGGTTGAGATGGGGGCCTATTTCCTGAAATGTTATTTGGAGGGATTTTACCTTCAGGTCTGGTGTTGATCCGTGGCATCTGTCCCACGTGTGTCTCGATGTTCCTTTGTGCCGGTGGGGGTGGTCTGAAGGTGCCTCCTTTGGCGTCTAAGTACTGCTCAGCTAGTTTCACCACGTCCTTCGAAGTCTCGGGCTGCCGTTCTTTCAGGAAGATGGCCAGCTCTCGATGACACCCACTGATGAGCTGCTCCCGGAGGAGTAGATCTGCCAGCTCCTCGAAAGTGTGCTCTATACCAGAGAGGCTTACCCACCTGTTCAAATAGTTCTCTAGTCGGTTTGCATACTGGGATGCCGTTTCTCCTGTTGTCGGTTTGCCTGAAAAAAACTTGGAGCGAAATCCTTCTGCAGTGAGCTGATGAAAGGCTTTCAAGAGTGCATGTTTCAAAGTGTCATAATCATTGGATTCCGCACTTGACAATCTAGAGTGGACATCAAGAGCCTTACATGTAAGCAGTGTGCTTAAGTTGAGTGCCCAGTCTGTAGTTGGCCAGTTTTGATTTTTGGCATATCGTTCGAACCGCTGTAGATAGGCATCTATGTTAGCTTTGTCTTCGTGAAATAGAGGCAATTTTGGAGATCGAGCTTTGCACCCATTAGAACTTGATTCGCTTTTGGTTTGCCTTTCACGCGCTATCGCCAATTGTAGCTCGGCTGTTTCTCTTTCCTGTCGCCTTAACTCTAACATGTCCGCTCTTTCCTCTCTGAGTCTCTCTTGCTCGTCTGTAACAAACTGCCTAAGCTCCTCTCCACTGAATCCGAACTTTTCTCCAATTTCAGTTAACTTAGCTAGCTCCATTCTGAATTACCTGAGCACTTATAATACAAGAATGTATTCAGATCAGTTCAGATCATGTACACAATGAATATACAACGGTGCACATATAGATAGTACATACATACAAATGTAGAGGAAACAAAAAAATCACAAGTTTTCCTCAACCTTTTTCTTTACACTGTTTTCTCCGTTTATATACCCATGTGACTTCGAATGGCACGAGTTATACTCCCGGACAAGCCCCCAGAAAATGTCACATGGGCGGACTTAAATAATACTCAATCACACTCGTGCCATTCACTTTAATGTACAATTTAATATAACCATTTGTGGAATATTTACAGGACTGAAATCAAGGAGTTGTGACCAACATAAAATGCAAAATCAAAATTCTGAGTGAGATAAATTAAATTACAATACTCTTATATTCGACAACCATGTGAACGGGACCCTGTCTTGGTCCGGTTCCACCTGTAATTTTGGCTTGACACTTGTTCAGAATAATTATACCAGCTTCACTATCAATTCGTTATCCCTGACAATACACTATCTGCTATCAAGCGCAACACTATTTGGTTCACACCACCGTAGTGCTGATCCTGAGATGACCAGCCTGCACGCACGACGGTTTACCGCGGTTATAGCACTTGCCTTCAATTACACTGCTTCCGTTTACCTCCGGGTTCTGTGCTAACCCGCAATTATCATGAAGTGTATAACTACCAATATTCGAATTATGTGCACATTATTTTCATCTTTTTACCAATTTAACATGACCTTCATCTCTCTACTTCAGCGACACTTCCACGTCATAACCAATCATATCTACAGGGTGTCATGCACCCGCCAGGTTCATCGCTCACCTGCGTTGTCCACAGATTCACATTAATTGTCAAACTGTTCGCTTCCAGAACATGAACTGATTCGTGGGTGGAGCGTCCTTACATGCGAGGTTGCTGTTCCAGTGTCGCGAGGGACCCGCGTCCCGTATTCGCTGGCGTCCAAAGTTCTCCCTAGCGAGGGGCGGGCACAGTCGCTCTGCTGCGAATGCGTCGGCCTGGGAGTAGATTCGACCTCGGCCTCGGCGCCATCTACAAAATTATTTAAATGCAACATATACCAATGGGGTGTGTTCTAACCACACACACAAAAAGATTATCAGCTTCAAATCCTGACATCACAGTAAAAATTTGAGAACTGCCTTATTATCCAATTAACATACAAAATTCACGTAATGAAATGTTTCAAACATTGGAAATATAACAGTGCATAGCTTATTAAACATCACCGCATCGTTTTCAAAAACTGTACACCATTATAATATACTTTATCACTTATTCACGGGGTTCTCCGGGGCTATATGTGGTGCCCTGAAACACATTCACATCCTTTAACACGACAAAGCCGAAATCAAATCGCAATTTAACTTACCAATGACCGGTGTAATATAACCAAAATGCCTCTTCTTCTTGGCTACTGGAAGGCTGCAAAGGCTGTTGGAATACGCCTTCTGGCAGCAAACAAAATCTGCACTCTAATCAGCCAGAGTACAGGCAGACGGTAAGGTGGACGGACGGCTCCTGGCCGCAAACGAAATTGGGCTTAGACACAAAATTATCTTGCCAACTGGCGCCTGAGTGTGGCAGGTTGGTTTTCTGCCATCACGGAGCAAACTCAATGTTCTCTCGGTGAAATCAAAATGGTGTCTGCCACGAAAAGATCCAACTCTACTGTTAAATTACTACTCAACTACGACACTCCTTTTCGAGGCATTTGGAATATTTGATACAACTAAAAGGACTTGAACGAAAACACCTATACAGCACTCTCCCGGAACTGGAGCTATTTCCTGTCTTTTCTTTCTACATTAATTGACATGCAAAAATAAATGAACTCCTCTCGGTCATCGATGGCGCGACTTGTAAACATTTACACCTGTCCTAGCACTTTCTCTCTCTCACTCTCGCTTTCTCTCTCGCTCACTCACTCGCACTCTTTGTCTCGTTATCCCTACACGTAAACATGTTTGTCTAGTTGAATGACCGATAGGTGATGTACATGAAACAACCTGGAAATGCATTTTCAATGTGACACCATGTAAGTTATGTGTTAGTATTTCAATGATTATGTCCAGAACGATATTACCCCGCAAAATGTGCTTTGAGGGCGGGCGACAATCCGTGCCGCCAGCCCTCGTCACGGATTGTCGCCAGGCGACAATCCGTGACGGGGGCGACAATCCGTGCCGCCAACGCCCGTCACGGATTGTCGCCCCGAGCAGGAGGCGACAATCCGTGTCGCAACAATCGGGTTAGGGTTAGGGTTAGGCGTTTTCGCTATTTGATAGTAGGCGTTTTCACATCAGCCCGATGTTTCGAGATAGCGCGCTATTTTCTGACTTGGGAAATTTTCCCGATAGCGAAATAGCGTGCTATTTGCTAATGTGAACACAAATTAACGCGCTAGTTGTATCGCTCTGATCAAGAAAATTTCTCGAGTCCAACTCGGGAAATTTCTGAAATAGCTGGATAGTAGCGCGCTACTTTGATAAAGTGTGAAAACGACTCGAGAAATTAGCGCGATGAATTCCATCATCGATTTTGTAGCGTGTGTGACCCGATCGACCGAGGCAAACTGCATACAAAGCATGAGGAATTTTTGAGAGGGCACACACATTACTGATCCTGTTTGCACATACTCAGCTGTCGAATTAGCTATTTTAAAATTTTTAATTATTCGGGCTACCCCTCTTCGGGCTGATGTGAATAAGAAATGAAACGCTCTAATTCGCAATCGCGGAAAATTTTTCGAGCTTGGATCTTTATTGTTCTGATGTTAAAACGCCTTATGGCGCCGTCTTTCCAAGCATTAGGCGTTTTCACACTCAGCCAGGAAAAATCCAAGCTCGAGATATTTTTCGCGTCGCGAATTAAAACGCGCTATTTTTATTTCCTATTCACATTAGCCCGAAGTTTTTTTCGAGGTTATTCGACAGCTGAGAATGTGCAAACAGCATCAATTGTGTGTGCAATTTTCAAAAATTCCTCATTATTGTGTGCAGTTTGGCTCGATCGATTGAGTCACACAGGGCGATAGATATCACGCATGATTGGATGCTCCGCGTTTGTTTCTATAGGCGTTTCCACATTTAATAGCGCGCTAGTTTGCGAATTATGCCGCTATTTCAGAAATGTACCGAGTTGTACTCGAAAAAATTTCTCGATCAGAGCGATATGATAAGCGCGCTAATTTGTGTTCATTGCACATTGTCAAATAGCGGGCTATTTCGTGATCGGGTTAATTTCCCAAGTCAGAAAATAGCGCGCTATTTCGAAACATCGAGCTGATGTTGAAACGCCTATTGAAATTGATTCATTTGGAACCCTGACATGAAGTCAGCTATATTTTGGTTGCTTTTTTCAAAACGGGAATTTCAGATGATTTTCATTTCACAACATAGTGTAGATAAATCATTAGCTCCATGTACAAATTTGTGGAATTTCTTGTGGTTTTTGAGAAGAGAAACAATACTTTGAAAAACCTTAAGCAAATTACAATGAGCAAGGATGATGACATAGCAGGTTCACAGATTTCAGAAATGTAGCAGTGTTATTCCATTACAATACTGCTCTGCCTGCGAGTTACATGTCATAATCCTTCTTCATTGCAATTTGTAATAAATTTCGAATTTATTCTTATTCTTCATCAAAATCGTCATAAATTCCAGAACAAGCTGTTCACACTACAAATTATATATAGTTGTTCAAATGCCAATGTACATTAGTCTTATATAGACTAAGCTGAACAGATGGGAATAAGTCATTTATTCATCTTATTGGCATAAGTCTAATAGCATGAAAGTCTCACCTTTGGTGCTGATGATAAGGAACTTGCTGAAAAAGATTATTTTCCCAGTTCCCTGTACAATGTAATATTTATGTGTTCATTTGTCAGTGTGTGTGTGTTTGTTTGAGAATGTGAACATATATGCTTTGTCTCTACAGTTTGCATGCTAATTTGAATTTATTGAGGTGACGTATAGAAATATAAAATAACTCAAGATTGAAACGTTCAAAATTACAGTACAATGTAGTTAAACATGATGAAATGTCAATTACATGAATGAAAAGGATGACAAAAGTAAACACAGAGGGAAACATGACATGGACACATAGAGAAAAAATAAAACCAAACAGTAGGACTACAAATAGATCATCAAAAGAGGGGCCAGAAAGCGTTTTCCCCCTTTTTGTTAGGGTGGTGATCACAACAATATAATTCAACTAAACACTTTTACCTTGGGTGAGTTCTAAGATAAAAACTACAGTACAATGTAGTTAAACAAGAGCAAATGTAAAAATCAGTTACATGTATGAAAATGATGAAATCGGTAAACACAGATTGATGTTTTCTGCAAAATGAAATAATAATAATAACAATAATAATAATAATAACAATAAGCACATGGAGAGAAAATAAAACCAAACATCACAGATCATCATCATAATAGAGGAGCCAAAAAGGGTTTTGTTATTTGGTGTTTTTTGGTACGTCCAACCTGTATATCTCTTTATTTGTTATAGTGGCGTGATAACAATACAGTACATTTCAAGTACCTTGGGCGAGTAATGAGATAAAGTAGGTTGGAAAATTATAAATGCCCCAGATGATGGCATGATTTAATTTTTTTATTTTAAATTTCTGCCTAGCCGCTAAAACAAACACACACACACACACACCAGCAATTTCGAGACGGGTCTGATCAGGTGAATGTGTGCCTTGGTAGGTCGCTTCATATTATGAAAATGTATAAGCCAGGCGTGAGATTGATGAGAATTGAAGAGTAACATTCTAACCGCCAGATTCCTATGTGGGGGGACAGTCCATCACGAGAGTGAGGCCCCTTATGAGTCAACTCATAAGTTACTTGTACAATGTAATTTAAATACATTGTACACTGTACATGTACTGAGTAAGGCTAACTCGTTAGGAAAAAAAAATATATATATATACAGCTGTATGTAATTATATAAATCGTAGATGGCGTAAACTGTTGTCAAAAAGACAAGTGCCACAAGTGGTAGGGTTACGAAGTGGGTAGGTGGCCTATGACAATTTATATAAGAGCAATTTTATCGCACAGCAGCGGCCGGTAGTCAGCAGTATCGTGTACAAAATGACAAGGAGCGAGAACCGCGTAGTAGTAATTGTACATAGAGATGTATACTAAGAACACTAGAGGGCGGACTCCGTAAAATCCCTGTGACCGATAGAAGGAGGCGTTCGCCATTTTGGTCCGGGCAAATTTCGACTAGCGACCGTACCGATAACGTGTAGCGCTACGGAGCATGCAGGGAGATCGACGACGGGATGCAACGGCAGTAGGCTGGCATCTATGCCAAGGTCTCCATCGGAGTTTGGAAATCGAAAAATGTTCTTAAATTCGCAAATTCTGCTTAAAGTAGCATAGATCTATGTTGCAAAATGCCTGGTTCATGTGCTGCTTTTGGATGTAGAAACAGGAGAAAAGAAGGGGAGCGGAGATTCCTTTCACAAGTAACTAAAATTACATTTATAGTGTGTGTTAAACAGATTGATTCAAGGCAAAAAAAAAAAGAAGGAAAAAGAAAAGAAAAGGTCTTTTCAAAATTCGTCAGGGGCACTCCGCCCTCCCTCAGCTATTCTCGATCTATTGCTGCTATAATATAGATAGCTAATACAGTACATAACTATATGCAAGGTCGGCGGAACGGGGGAGGGGGCATTTGCCCCATTAAAAAAAAAAAAAAAAAAAAAAAAACTCCCCTTTTTAAGTTAAAAAAGTGCTCATTTCTAAGTGCCCTATTTGGCCCTTGAGCCCCCCCCCCCAAAAAAAAAAAAAAAAAAAATCGTTCCTCCACCCTTTGCTATACCAGCAGTTAATTTCACTAAGATAGTGTGAGAAAAGCTCAGAATACGTAATATATGCCGGGTGACAGGACATTGCTATGCTCCGGCATTGATATCTTTCTGAAAGTCGAATTACCATCATGGGTCTGATTGGGCTTTTGGTTCTTGTAAGAAAGGCAGGGTGAGGATTAGGATTAGGGTCACCGTGGGTGTTATGATTTGGGTTAGGGTTTATGTAAGCTTCAACATTAGCATTTCGAGCTTGAACATCAATATGTCATGGAACCAATATGCCTACACGTACTTATAAAAATGATTTATTTCATTTCCAGCACCACCAGAAAAAAAAAATAGAAATACAATGAAACACTCGTATACACAGATAGGACTATAGAATGCAGTCCCCTCATACAGAAAAAAAAAAAATATAACTGCAAAAAAAAAAAAAAAAATACAAAAATTGACGCAGTATACTGTATCACAAGGGGCATCCGGCAGTCTAAAGACCAAGAGAACCCTTTGTATTGCATGGACCATGGTCGTGTTGGTCGGCTTGAAAGTATTACCTCGTTGAGAATAAAGTAATTTTTTTTTTATTTTCATTTTCTTTACCACTCATAATAAGAGATTGCTAGCAACTTAAATTTTTGAGTTGTTTCCTTCTCTCATCTCCGACCTCCTCATCTTTTTGCTGAAAGACAATACGTGTTTGAGCGCTTGTTGTATACGTGTTCACGTGTCCACCACTACTGCGCTGCCCGGACCGATGCTTGTTTTTGCCCGGACAAAGATGGCGCGCGGCCTCTTCATCTCGGCACACGAGCATTGCGTACGCGCCACACGCAGTCCGCGCTCTAGTATATTATTAGTATACATCTCTATGTAATTGTACCACCGCGGTCGCTAACGAGTACGTATCAGTACACACTCCCGAACACAGTAGCCGTGATGGCCGGGGAGCCGTCCATGATGGCGGTGAGGCCCCTTGCGAGCCGGTATCACTGACTGGGATACTGAGTAGATCGCAGTATAAAAGAAAGCAAAACCAGCGTAGATCGTTGATTTTTTTTTTTGAAAGAAAGACAAGTGAGCCGGCTAAGTGAGTAAGCTAGGGGGCCTAAGCTTATGAGTATGACCACAAGAGCAATTTTAATCGGACAGCGGCAGGTACGAGCGTAGGAACACGAGAACCTTGTACCGCTCGCTCGCGAGGCACTAGCACTGTAGACATCTGCTATACTTGTGGGGTGGCTTAGTGAAATTATCGTGACACGGCGGACAAAAGCATGATTTTTTCACCAAAGGTACTTCATGATGTACCTTTTCAAAAAATAGGGTGCTCCAAGAAAATTGATGCTGGGAAGGAGGTCAGAGGTCAAAGGTCAATGACCTTTATTTGTGAAATAGGTTTTTTGGCTATTTCTCAGGTCAGGAATATCCAATCTGGATAAAACTTGGCAGGAAGAATATTGAGAACAAGTAAAATATTTTGATGGAATTTGGAGTGAATTTTCAAAAGGTCAAAGGTCAATAAACTTTTTCTAAAAATCATGTTTTTGTTTATTTCTCCAGGTAGGAAGATTCAATTTTCACAAAATTTGATATGAACGTTGTATAGAAGGTACCAAGAGTATAAACCAGGGGTCAAATATAATTGTTGATTTGTGCGTTGCCATGGCAACCCAAAACTAGGGTTTTTAATTGAAGTTAGTTTACAGGAGGCTATTTTCCAGTTTGGAAGAGATTCCATTTGAATAGGTACAACTGATCGACGGGATGTATAGAGGTTTGAAATACTTTTCATTAGTGTTAAGTGGTATGTTGCCATGGCAACTACATATATAGATTTTGGTTAAACTTAAAGGAGACTTCAGAACTTATGAATTTGAAGAGATTTCCATCAGGGTTGGTATAATTGATCAACAAAAAAGTCGCCAGACAAAGATTTGTCACCTTTATAGCATGTGGGTTGAGTGAATGCAGCAACAGTAGTAGAACACATCAGTGAGAGTTTGAGGAAAATTGGACAATCCGTTCTAAAGTTATGAATTTTTGAAGTTTCTGCTCATGCAGTCGAGGCTGGATGAGAAGACTACTATACCTTGTAATGTCACATGTGTACAACGATATAAAGAATGAATAAAGAAAATTCAACATAAATTATTTTCGCTTACAAAAGGATACTCGACTTCTCTTTCAGAAGGCAGGGGATTAATATTACCCTTGACATACGTCAGTAGCAAGTCAAAGAAACTATGTGAACTTTATTCAAAAAGTATGGTTTTGTGAAATTCTCATTTTATTTTCCTTAGAATGTGCGCATGTGACATCATACACTGTAGTAGTCTTTTCATCCAGCCGCGACTGTGCAGATACCTTAAAAAATCATAACTTTTGAACGGATTGTACGATTTTTTCCAAGCTTTCTGTGATGTGTCCTACTTATATTGTTGTATTCACTGAATCCACGTGTGCATGAAGGTGGACTTGTCCTTTAAGGACAGATTCTGAAAGAGCAGACTGTAAGCTTTAAAATGATGTATCACACAATTCAAAGGGATTCCCCTAACCTATCTAAATAATATTACCGGTACTGGAAAGAAAGCACACACTCTGTATAAGTATGAACTGAGAAAAGAGGCTGCATTGTCTATTTTAGCGTTAAATCTTTACCAAGCTGTCTCATGTCATTATGTTCATCTTTTCTTCCCCCCTCCAATTTTCATTTGAGTTTGTCATTATTAATTTTTGATGATAAGAACGATGCCACAAGGCATTGTTTCTTAAGAATGCTTCAACTGCTCCTTCAGGTCCAAAATCTACATCAATATATATAATTTTCCTGATCTCCTCAACATTTTCCAAAAATAAAGCATTCCTATACACCTTTTATGCATTGAGTCCTCCTTTTTGTGGATAATTAAAGGCAAAAACTCAAAATTAGTGCTTGAAAATTATTCTTAACCCGTTGAGGACGAGTCCCGAGTATACTCGGGCAAGTGTCTATGGGAAATGCGTGTTGTAGCAAAATCAAACCTTCCTCAACGGGTTAAGTGTGAGTTACGGATAGAAAGAACCTCTGTAAAAAATGAATCTGTATAATCAATGTTAAGCTTTGTTAATAACACAAAATGTGAACAATATTTCTATGATAACATTTTCCAGACTAAACCGTCCGCATTTATGCTTTAATGAGAAAAATACTGATATCTCTTTATGTGTTTGCTTTGATTGCAAAAACTGTATATGGTAGGATGTCTTGTGATACAACAGGGGGGCATTTCATGAAGCAGTTTGGTCAGATATTTTTCTGACAAACTGTTCCAAACTACAGAAATCCTTGCATCTGATTGGCAAAGAGCAAATTTGTCCGACAACTTGTCGGACAAAATGCTTCATGAAATGCCCCCAGACCTACACATATTATGCATAAAATGTGATATCCTGAACATTTTTTTTCAAGTCACTCTCCCAAATGTGTATATATAGGACCTTCAAGTTTTTCTTGTGTTTGTTCCTGGCAGATTACTAGTACACAAATGCTCCAATCCATGATGACCTAACGGAAATTAAGGAAATTAAAATGAATATACTGAAAACCAAAACTACAGATACTAATAACTTACTTCATTCTTCTCTCCCCACCCCACCCCACCCCTTCTTTTTGGTTTCTTGATATACTAGTAGATCTAGCTGACTTTGATAATTGTCATTATGTAACATCATCTTCAATTGACAAGGCGATAAAACTTAACAATCATTTCATTATGCTGCTGGTGGACTAATGGGGTTAGTTGAACTATATTGTTTTTAATGTACTATACTTTTTCCTCCTATCAATCACAGGTATTTTGGGTGGAATGTATTTTGACATAAAGCATCATAGAATCAACCGCCTTTGGGGTCGGGAATTTGTCTATTATATTGTGATTTAGATCTATGCCGATTTTGTTTTATTTCTATCAACTTTTTAAACTTCCCCATAGACTTTGTTCACCAGCCAACTACATCCCACCCTCTTTGGATAATGTGAACCAATCAAACATTGCTTTTACTTTTTAATAACATGTCTATACATAGCTATCAGACCAAAAATATTCAAACCGCTTTAAGTCTTTATGAGTGAAATTACAAATATCAATATATTTTTAAAAATATTCAAATTGTCTAAATTCAACTTCATCTATGAAAACAGACTTTTAACCTTTTTAAACATTTGAATAACCCCCATAAGAAATAAGAAACATATAGAGAGGGGAAGTGCGGACTATAAAAATCGCTTACGGGAACCAGGTAATCCCTGCGCTAAACCTATGGAATTCACACAATCTTGGAGGAAACGGGTTCAATTTGTTAGGAAATATGTAGGGCAATACCCAAAACCTTAAGTTCTCAATGGAATATGCAGCTCTTCTACTGGTAAACTAGTAGTTCTGGGAGAAAAAATGAGCTGTGACATAGTCCTACACCTGGCTCAGTCATTGCCCAAGATTTAAAGTATCTGAGCCAGAGTCATATGTCACTCTTTGCCATTTCTCTACAGGAGGTAGACAGTACTAAAAAAAATCCTTTACCAGAAATCATATCAAATTATTTAATGAAAAGGTGCTTAAGAAAACTGGACTATTCCAACACACCTCCCTCAGGTCTGCAACACAGACTAACCACCTGTTACCATAGGAAAACCAGTAAAAATGGTTTATTACTGTAAACATGCACATAATATGTCGTATTATGGGTCTGAATTTTAAGACTAGCAACCATGTAAATTGCATTGCATTGTACAGAAACCTGGCGAATGCCCTGTGTATAGTCTTTGAATTCAGATATTATTGTTATGTACAAATTAAGGGCATTTTCTCATTTTTTCTGTTAGCGGATTTCTTGGAGCACCCCCTAATTTTGATCCTCATATATATACAAATGTCTGAGGAAAAAATGACACTTTTGTCCGGCGTGTCACGATTATGAGTATATTTGTCACTAAGCCACCCCACTATACTGCGTGATTAAAATCACGCGGGTATTGCAGTAGTAAGCTATAAGCCGCCCGACTGTCCATCTAAATACACTGTATTGTATAGCTCTGCATTGTCACATTGTCTGGCATTGTCACATGCCGAAGCGGATACTAGCGACCACTGACAGACAGCCGCCTGCCAGCGAGTCGAGCAAAATACAGTCAAAGAGTTGGAGTACAGAAGACGCGCAAGAACAGTAGTTTTACGTGGACTCGCTGATGTGCGGTGAGCTATGGTAGCGGTGTGTGTGTGTGATCATGAGTTCTTCTGCTGGCTAGCTGATAGCTGGGTAGTGTAATCCAATGGCATGTAAAAGTCGTAGAGGGAGGTAGACAGGTATTACAGTTTCGAAATTTTGGCCGTAAACAATAATTCCGTCACTGACCAGGCACACTCGCCCAAAAACATTGAACTGCACATTACTTGAAAATGAGACCATACTGAAGCCAGTGATTTTCACATAACAATAGATATAGAATGTACTCTTAAATGAATCCCAAAAGGACTAGAACAATCTTCCCCCTAGCTTTCCCACTGATCAGTTAGTAGTTTTCCCCTTTCAAAGAAGTGTATTTGTGCACGTGCACATGATTATTTAGTGTCCGTTTGTGCGTGTGTGTGTTTGTGTGTGTGTGTGTGTGATGGAGCGCTGCGCGTGTTGTGGAAATTGTCGCTTGAATATTTTGTTCCTATTATCTCCTGCGTGCTAATGCAACAGTCACACAGTGCTTTACAATGTGCTTTAAGACGTACGCCGCGGATAGATGCGGATGAGTGGACGCAGGGGGACGTAGCATGGACGCAGGTATCCGCAGGGGACGTATGTTGACGTAACTGTCAGTATCTCGTCTGTAAAGAAACATAAAAATGAAGGTGGCAAACCTGCGAAATTTTGAAATTTTCAAATTTCGCAGAGGAACTCCACGGACGCAGACTTACGTAAGGTAACTGTAACCAAACGTAACTACCCGTAACTGAACGTAACTCTCCATAGCTTGAACGCAGACAATCCGCAAAACATTTTACCTCACTTCCGTTTGCGTTCGTTTACGTCTACCGGAAGTATTTGAAATCAACCGCAAGTTAACTTATCACCACACTTTCGTCCGCTTACGGATATTTGCGGAGAGTTACGGATGCTGTACACGATTACGTCCTTCGATGTTTTCTGTCTTCCACTCGCATGGGAGCACAGAGACGCGTGGGAAGCCACACAACTTGTGTTGGCAAGCTGCAGCGCATTTACCTGAAGGAATGCTACAACACACTCGGAGAGGTGGAGAGGCAGAACCGCAAAGTCAAGTTACAAAATTTCTCCCACATATGGTCATTTTAGGTGGCACCATATACGCATAACATCGCTGTCACATTGGTGCTGAACATTTTTTCTTTGTACTATTTGAATGTATATTTTTCGAAAGTCGGAAAGCAACTTTGGGGTTGGGGATGAGGTGACAGAATTTTTTTTTCACTTTTCTGGCCGGGAAGGTGTGGGACAGCGACAAACGATATAAAATGAGAACAAATTTAGTATTTCCTTAATATCTTACCCACTTTACACTCCACGGATATTACACTTTTTATATTGTATTTGGGTTTGGGAAGGGTGTCCGAATGTCCTAATGATTTTCTTTCTGGAAATGTAATAGTCTTTGCTTTATTATGACAATCTCCTTAACATAAAACAGAAAGTCATGAATATCGCTGCACAATGACAGCGTAACCACAGTTTGTCTATTAAATGACTGTAAGTAATATTTTCTTACTCTGTTTAACTAATCGATCTAGATAGTATTCTATTTGTGGTATAATTATGTTATGTAGTCTTTACATTTATGATGATAATCCATATTTGAGCTGCACACATTGAATTCAAACTTAAAGTTCAAAATTTCATATATCTTTCACTACTGTAAAGCAAATTGAAGAAATGCGAAAACTTTTCACAACTTGTACGTAAATTCAATTTCAGTTTTCCCCAGTGTACAATGTAAGACAGTCCAATATGTGATAAATTTGCTGTCATAATACATTGACTTGGCAGGGATCGTCATATTGTACATAATCATTTATAACAATTTATAACTATCCGAAAATATCCCCAACTCTCCGTAAATAGTCGCAACTCTCCGCAAGTGTTCCGAACTATTCGGAAGTTTATGCAAGTTGAAAGAACAAAATTACGTACCAATTCGTAAGAATATCCGCAAGTGGACGCAAGTATCGGCATTTAGTCGTATCTCTCCGTATCGTCCCCATATTTTTTCCCCGTATGTTTTGTAAAAATGCTCTGGTGACAGCAAGAGATCCCCGGGTGTCCGCAGAAAAATAATATGATTTATTTGGACGTAGCGCCGGACGCAGAGCATTATGTGACAGGGGCCTTACGTAGACACACGAACGCTCACGAACAACACACATACGTAGGGCCTACGTAGCCCGCGAACACCAAACCTCATATACTCATGCAGGCACAAAACTGCACCCACAAACACGCACCATCACATACCCTTTGATATACACATACGCCACCACATACCACATACACACGTAAGCATACAGGCCCACGTATACACACAGACAAACAAACCACTACCACTATACAATCACCACACACATGCACAGTTTCTACATATTGTATTATTATACTCCAAACACACACACACACACAACACACACTCACACACGCACACACACACACACACACACACACACAACAATACGGAAACCCATACACAAGTCACTTATTGTACGCACTTACAAATTAGACACATCACATATCATGCAGCTCACAACAAATACACACACACACACACACACACACACATACGCATAACTTACCAGTCATACCCACCAAAGGTACCCAAGAAAGCTTAATACCGGAGGAACCACCCCGAGCGCGGGGAGACAATCCTTGACGGGGCGGCAATCCGTGTCGCTTTTGACCATCATGGATTGTTGCCTTCGAGGTCAAAAACTGGGAACTGCCCAAGCGTCACGGATTGTCGCCAACGCCTTCACGGACTGTCGCCCCGAGCCGGCGTCGACAATCCATGTCGCAACACACGTTATTTTACAAGAGGTGCACTGCTGCCTTAGAGAAGTGAGTCTATTAAACAAACTATGAATACTTGTTTTTACATTTGTGGGTGACGTTTGAAATCATTTCTACCGTAGTGGGCGGTTTCTACATTTGTGGGCGATGTTAAATTCTTACATTTGTGGTCGATTTTCTACATTCATAAGCTATGCATTTTACATTTGTGGGCGTTTTTACATTTGTGGGTTCAACAGGCGGAAAATGGGAGCTCGTATTTTCGTGCACCCTTGTGGGCTTTTGATCGCCTGTCCTCGCGAAATTCAGGGGGCTAACGGTGCAAGTACCGTTATCCTCTCGGGGACATTACGCTTTTCTTCTGGCCACTCCGGTGGCGTAATGATGCCCGATTTTACTTCAACGTCCTCACACGACCACAGACAGACATCCACACCCATATCGCACGCACACGCATATACAAAGACACACATACACACACTCAAAGAACTAAGAAGAGCAACAACAAGAACAAAAACATAACACAGACAGTAAAAGTTTCACTTTTTCGTGGTCCGATTCGTCGCTACAAATGAAGCGGAACTTTTAGAGAATCGCCCTCGCCGGAACTCCGTGGGAGCTAACGGTGCAAGCGCCGTTTTTTTTCGGAGGCACAAAATTCAAGCTCCAGCTGCTCTTCTGACCACTCCTGTGCCATAATTTTGAGCGATTCGATTTCAACGCTCCCACACGACCACAGGCAGGCATCCACAAACAACGCACGCACACGCACACGCGCGCACACTACACACACACTCACACACAGAGCAAGAACAACAAGAACAAAAACAGAACACAGACATTAGAGTTTTATATGATCGTGGTCCGATCCGTCGCTAGCAATGCATTGGAAATCTGGGAGCCTCGCCCGCCAGAATTCCGGGGATTAAGCTGAAAGATAATTAGGAGTTCGCCTCTTCAGGCACTCTGCTCCACCCCGTCGGCTTTTCAGCGGGACGTTGACCGTCTATCCCGCCGGAACTCCAGCAATTTAACGTTGCAACGTGCCCTTGTTCTTTCGAGGACACTACACTTAAGCGCCAGCTTCTCTTCTCCCCACCCCGCTTCCGTAATGATGCCCGACTTATGCTGTGATGTGGCCTGAATCGATTTCGTCACCTATGTCGCCTCTTCGGCACTCTTCTGTTATTTTCAAATTTGAGTAGTGCATTTGATACTTTAATAGCAAAGTGAGAATGAATAATTCACCTTAAATGAAAAAAAAAAGAAAACTATACAATGGACTGCTAATAGCTTTGCCAGGGCTTAAATCTTTCTAGTCGCTTAAAAAGTCACGCAATTCTATTGAACAGGGAAACCTGAAAGATGGTGAATTCGGTTCAATGTCAAGTTCTGAGTTTGTAGCATGAAATCATCGGTTAACAATAACTAAAATGATTCAGACAAGTTCATGAAATCCCTTCGTTATTTGAAATGAGAAAGAACATTGGTCTTTCGACAAATGTAATGAACTTTGGGCTTACAAACGCTTTGTATTGACAAAATTGATTAACGTTATTACGGTAATATGAAACAAGAGAGATTAGCTGATATAAGTTTACCAATGTAATTTACTAAAAGAAACAATTCTTTTGATGCATCCACCAAAGTGTAGTACTGTTAATTTGATGATTTGAAACAATTTAACTACTAATTGTTACAGTAATTCAAACTGCTTTGAAGAAAAGAGCATAATTTCGTTCAGAAAGTATGTAGAGACTCATTACACAGACTGATTGTGTGATTTTGTTTGTTAACATTGACAAAAGTTGACCTAAATTGCCTATTTGATGTTTAAGGGGACTGTACAGTACTGGTTGAGGTAAGGGATTCATGTTTTGAACATTTCTAAGTGAGATAATAAGAAACCTCTTATGAAATATGAAAGAGCATGTTTTAAGGAGAATTCAACGTTTATTTGATGAAAATTGGTTTTGAAATGGCTAAGATATCCAAAAACAAGGTGAAACAAACAGATCCTAATAAAGTTGTGGCCTTTTATCATTATCACTTTTTTGGATATCTCAGCCATTTCAAAACCGATTTTCATCAAATAAACTTTTGATACCCTTTAGAATTGCATACTCTTTGACATCTCATAGAGTGGTTTCTGAATATCTCGCATGAATGTAAACATTTCAACCACAAATGTAAAAACGACAGCGCCCACTAATGTAAAAATTTCAAACATCAACCACAAATGAAAAAAAAATACTTCTGTGGTTGGCGTATTTCTACTCGGTATCCGTTTATGTAGACCCTTATTTTGTGCGTCTTACCTGCTACTAGATGCGGGCTACATAATTGCATGTATTCCGTGTATACTGTGACCTGTCGAACCGATCCGTTTTCAGTTACGAGCGACATACGGGGACTAGAGCTCTAAAACTAAGGAATTGTTCGATATCGTGTTTGGGGAAGCGGGTTGACTCGCCGGGAGTTTGTTTTTTTTCTCCTCCGGAGCTCCCCCAGTGGTGTTGGCCCGAAGATGCGCACCCAAGTCTGATTTGCCAGTGTCGCTGGTCATCTGCGTCCATGTTGAGGGTCAGTTACTGCATGCCTCCCTGCTGGTTAGTTGAGAGTATAGGCCTTTAGACATTCTGTATGACTTTCTGCCATTTCAAATTACTTCAGAGGGATTCCTTTGCAGATAAATCAGTCCTCACCCACCGCGTACAAACAGAAACTTGCAGGAAAACATATATACACACACACATACACATGCACACACCCTCACACTCACACACATGCACACACACACACACACACACGCACACATACACAGAAGACAAGCTTGTTAATACAGTATTACATGCAACGATACTCCATGGTAGGTCGGAATGCAAATAACAGGTAAGTGGCACGGGTCTACAGGTAAAACGCAAGTACGGAACTCTTTTAACTTTTTTGTCCATCCGCAGAAATTGTACTGCTCGTATTCGCAACAAGCCCGCGTAACTTGCCCGGAGGCGCAGCTGCCCGCCGGAAAGGTGTGATACGCAGCACACCGTAACATGCGGACAGACACACGCACACAAATCTCCCCCTCCGAACTCTCCACTTCTATAGATTACCCACACACACGCACTCGTCTCCGTACATGTCATTTTACAAGAGGTGCACTGCTATCATAGAGATGTATTTATTTATATCAACGTACTTTAAGTACTTCTCGTTTTTACATTTGTGGGCGACGTTTGAAATCATTTCTACATCAGTGGGCGGTTTCTACATGTGTGGTCGATTTTCTACATTTGTGGGCGATGTATTTTACATTTTTGGGCATTTTTACATTTGTGGTTTCAACAAGCGGAGAATGGGAGCTCGACTCTTCGTGCACTCTCTTCCACCCTCGTGAGCTTTTGAGCGGGACGTTGATCGCCTGTCCTTAAGGAATTCTGGGGGAGCTTACGGTGCAAGTGCCGATGTACTCTCGGGGACACTACGCTTTTTCTTCTGGCCACTCCGGTGCAGTTATGATGCCCGATTGGACTTAAACGTCCCCACACGACCACAGACAGACATCCACACCTACAACGCACGCACACGCACATACAAACACACACACTTACAAAGAACTAAGAAGAGCAACAACAAGAACAAAAAAAAGAACACAGACAATGAAAGTTTCACTTCTTCGTGGTCCGGATTCGTCGCTAGGAATAAGCGGAACTTTTGGAGAATCGTCCTCCAGAACTCCGGGGAGGGAACTGAACCATAACATATGAGAGTTTGCCTCTTTGTGCACTCTGTTCCATCCCGTCGGCTTTTCAGCGGGACGTTGACCGCCTGTCCCGCTGGAACTCCGTGGGAGTTAACGGTGAAAGCGCCGTTGTTTCAGCTACTCTTCTGGCCACTCCGGTGCCGTGATTGTGCCCGGTTCGACTTCAACGCTCCTACACGACTACAGACAGGCATCCACAGACAACGCTCGCACACGCACACGCGCGCACACACACACATACACACACACACACACACACACTCACACACAGAGCAAGAACAAGAAGAACAAAAACAGAACACAGACATTTGAGGTTTTTCTCCTCGTGGTCCGATTCATAATAGTAAAGTAAGGATGAACAATTCACTTTAAATGAAAAAAGAAAGGTATGAAATTGACTGCTGCCAACTTTGATAGGGCTTAACTCTTTCTAGTCGCGTAAAAAGTCACGGAATTTTATTGAACATTAAAACCAGGGGATGTTTCATAAAGCTGTTCGTAAAGTTACGAACAACCTACGAGCGACTGGTGAGCACCTCTGATGTGGTATACTTATCAGAATTTCAATAATTCATCACAAGAACTGATCACCAGTCACTCGTAGGTTGATCGTAACTTTACAAACAGCTTTATGAAACAGGGTCCTGATATACTGTAAATTCAGTGCAATGTCAGCGTCTGATTTTCGCTGCATGTTGATGAAATCATCGTTAAATCCACGGAGTTCGAGCGGGATAGACAATCAACGTCCCGCTGGAAAGCCGATTGGGTGCAGCAGAGTGCACGAAGAGGCAAACTCCCATCTGTTATATTTCAGTTCCCTCCCCGGAGTGCTGTGCGTAGGGCGAGGCTCCCAGATTTCTGCTGGATTGGTAGCGACGAATCGGACCACGAGGTGCGAATGTTGAAGTCGAATCGGGCGCCATTCCGCCACCGGAGTGGCCAGAAAAGAAACATGAACTAAAGTTCAGGGCTCCCGAAAAGACAGCGGTGTTGTACTTGTAGAGCCCACTAATGTCAAAATGGCTCAATAATGTCAAAACAACCACTAATGTCATAACACGTCGACGACAAATGTCAAAACAACCACTAATGTCATAACGCGTCGACGACAAATGTCAAAACAACCACTAATGTCATAACACGTCGAAGACAAAGCTCAAAATCGGATTACTAGTAACCACTAATGTCATAACCAGCACGTCGACTACAAAATGTCAAAATTTCCAAATTTTCTGCAAAATGTCATGACGCGTCACAAGGGCGGATCGAGGAATTCTATTAAGGGGAGGTGCCTTTACAAAATCAAAGGCTGGCGCGACCCTCGCCCTCCCCATTTTCTTATTATTTCTGTTGTGTTCACAAAATAAAGAGAGGGATGCGCCTCCTCTAAATCCGCGATTGCGTCAACCACAAATATCAATATTGGATTAACCACAAAATAATGTCATAACACGTCGACCACAAATGTCATAACGCGACACAGGGGCGGATCCATGAATCCGTAAAAATGGGGGGGGGGGGGCTTTACAAACTCGAAGGCTGGCGCGACCCCCTTTTGTTATTTTTGTTTCTGTTAGTGAGGGTGCACGAGAGGGGGAAGCGCCCCCTCGATCCATCATTGCGTCAACCACATATGGAAAAACTTGCATTACAGGGGTGGACCGATGAATTTTGTAAAGGGGAGGCGTCTTTACAAAGTCAAAGGCTGGCTCGACCTTCCCCCTCCCAATTTTCTTGTGTTGACGAAATAAAGAGAGGGGCACTAAAGGGGGATGCGCCCCCTCTCAATCCACGATTGCGTCAACCACAAGCCAAAATCGGGGATTAACCATAAATGCAATAACACGTCGACCACAAATGTCATAACGCGTCACAGGGGGGGGGGGGGGGGGGGAGGAGGGATCCAGGAATTCCGTGAAGGGGGAGGGGCGCCTTTACAAAATCAAAGGCTGGCGACACTCTCTCCCCCTCCCCCCCATTCTTATTTTTGTTTCTGTTGTTTTTTAACCTAATAATCACAGTGAGAGTGCACCAGAGGGGATGCGCCCCCTCTCGACCCATCATTGCGTCAACCACAAATATCAAAACTCATTGCTTGCATTACGGGGGCGGATCCAGGAATTTCGTAAAGGGGAGGCGGCTTTACAAAATTAAAGGCTGCCGCACCCCCTCCCATATTTTTCTTTTTATCTAAAAAACCCAAAAAGGGGGCAATAGAGGGAGATGCGCCCCCTCTTGATCCATCATTGCGTCAAGCACAAATGACCAAACTCATTGCTTGCATTACAGGGGCGGATCCAGGAATTTCGTAAGGTTTAGGCGTCTTTGCAAAGTAAAAGTCTTGCGCGACCCTCCCCTCCCCCTATTTTTTTTTATTTCTGTTGTGTTGACGAAATAAAGAGATTGGGCATTATCGGGGGATGCGCCCCCTCTCAATCCGTGATTGCGTCAACCGCAAATGTCAAAATCGGGGATTAACCACAAATGTCATAACGCGTCGATCACAGATGTCAAAATTCTCAAACTAACTGCAAATGTCCTAACGCGTAACAGGGGTGGGTCCATTAATTCCGTAAAGAGGAGAGGCGCCTTAAAGGGGAATACTAAAGAAATAAAATTACATATGAAGTCAAAGAGCCCACTCTTTGACTTCATATGTAATAGAACAATTTGTCGTTTACATCGTTTAAAATGGCCTTTTTGAAGTGGACTCAGAGGATATTGAAAGTTTACACCTGTCACCCCCTGAAATCTAGGTCACAGCGTAAATTTCGAGGCTTTGCCGATGACGTCATGGGATGAAAGGAATCGCGCAAGGTCTCGAGCGCCGCAGGCCCCCGCGCGCATAATGCATGCATTGTATCATACAAGTTGCTCTAGATAGTATTTGCATACAAAGTTTTGAAAGTTTGTTTTTCGATAATGCACGACATCGTACGTTAAGGCCACGCAGTGATGATCAGGATGATTTCTTGGTGGAATTCGAATGTGGGAGCAATGATGAACTGAGTGATACAGTACACACTAGTGATGATAACGATGATGAAACTAGTGATGATGACCCTGGTGAAGTTGGAGCGATAGATGTTGCTGACGAGCCGCACGGCGGGGCGCAGGAGGGAGACGCTACGGGCGAGCTAGTGAGGAAGGCCCAGGGCGGTCCGGTTGAAGCGGACGGACTTTGTGGAGATTGGCAGTACGAGCCCTTGCCACACGGCAGGCCATGGGACAATGTTGTTGACGCAGGACCAATGCCAGGTAGACTTCAAAATTTAGATGGGTAAGAGGGTTTTTTTTTTTTTATTCTGAACTGAAAATGAACCGAGCTTAGTGCTAACTTGATCTCGTACTTCAGAGCAGCAGTAGGCCTAAGTAGCGCAGCGTCTGGTCGGGCTACGTATTATCATAATAATCTTATCACATCACACTCACTCCTAACTATATACAGCCCAGTCGCTGTACGTAGGTACGACGCGACAGGTATTCGCACAGCGTACTTACAGCGTCTGGTCGGGCTAACTCACTCCGTACACCCGTTCACAGCTCATCAGCATTCTATCTAGCTAGAGCTAGGTATCCTCACAAATTCACGACACGATCCATTCATTACTTCACCGAGTCCATCAAAATTTTATCACTATCGATGAAAATCGCAGTGCTCTGTATCGTTTATTTTATCACCAGATAGGCCGGCCGGCCTAGTCAAGACTTTGACCTAGCCGATGCCCGCGCATTGATTGCGTGGTATGTAGTATTAGTGATCCACGTACGCCGAATGTTTCGCGAGGTTTTTTTTTCGCCAATTTCGCGAACCTGGTGCTTTTTGCGAATTTAAAAAGAGAAAATTTTAACTCTCTTTCCGTATATATTTCCCCCTTCTGTAGTGTACTCCACAACCACGAATTTAAGCACTCGCGAAATTATTGGCAAGTCCCGATTCGCGAAAAAATAGACTCGTTAAATACATGTATATGGCGTACACAGCTGTAGTACTGCCGAGGAACTGCTGATATAATACATTGTACGTACCAAAGAGATACGAAGCTCAGGCTTCTCCGCTCTTTGATACACGGAGGCTACTGCACTGCGACATACGCGGCCGGTGATGGGCGCATGCAGGTGACTAATCGACTACGAAGAACCATCGTACAGGCACTAGGCCTGACAACTCCTGTATTCGTGGCCTAAATAACACGTAACAGACTCTATTTAAACGAGGAAATGTGTGATTTCACAGGAGACTTGAAGTAGAAAAAAAAATTTATTTCAGTTTTTGTGACATTGTGATAAAAAATGTCTTGGGATTTCGGGGTATGAGCCTCGACATCACGCTCTCATCGAGAGCATACATAGGTAAGCTTAGGCTGTTGTGTGATACTTCCGGGTTTGCCTTTCACCCCATGACGTCACGGACACCCCCCAAAATAACTACGGATCATCCGATTGAGCATGATTCAGGACACAATTTTTCTAAGCAGCCGTTCTCCAAAACGCAATTTTCTAAATGGATGAATTAAAGGCCACTATGTTTAACATGCTCTATGCTTGAAATGGGGGAATAATCCAACAAAATATGGGTGTCCTTTAGTATTCTGCTTTAGAAAAAAATCAAAGGCTGGCGTGACCCCCCCCCCCCCCATTTTCTTATCTTTATTTCTGTTCTTTGAACATACTATAGTATAGTATAATGTCATAACACGTCGACCACAAATGTCATAACGCGACAAAGGGGCGGATCCATGAATCCGTAAAAATGGGAGGGGGGGGGGGGGCCTTTACAAACTCGAAGGCTGGCGCGACCCCCTTTTCTTATTTTTGGGAACCAGAGAGGGAAGCGCCCCCTCTCGATCCATGATTGCGTCAACCACAAATATCCAAATCCATTGCTTGCATTACAGGGGCGGATCCAGGAATTCCGTAAAGGGGAGGCGGCTTAACATAATAAAAGGCTGGCGCGACCTTCGCCCCACCCCATTTTCTTATTTTTATTTTTGTTGTGTTTAAAAAATCAAGAGAGGGGCACTAAAGGGGGATGGGCCTCCTCTCAATCCGCGATTGCGTCAACCGCAAATGTCAAAATCGGAGATTAACCATAAATGTCATAACATGTCGACCACCTTTGTCAAAATTTTCAAACTAATTGCAAATGTCATAACGCGTCACAGGGGTGGATCCAGGAATTCCGTAAAAGGGGATGGCCCCCTTTAAAAAATCAAAGGCTTGCGCGACCCCCCCCACCCCCGATTATTTTATTTTTATTTCTGTTGTTTTAACAAAATATAGTGAGGGGGCACCAGAGGGGGAAGCGCCCCCTCTCGTTCCATGATTGCGTCAACCACAAAAATCAAAACTCATTGCTTGCATTACAGGGGCGGATCCAGGAATTCCGTAAAGGGGAGTCACCTTTACAAAATCAAAGGCTGGCGAGACCCCACCCCATTTTCTCATATCTATTTCTGTTGCGTTAACAAAACATAGCGAGGGGGCACCAGAGGGGATACGCCCCCTCTCGATCCGCGTTTGCGCCAACCGCAAATGTCAAAATTGGAATAACCACAAATGTCATAAGACGTCGACCACAAAAATGTCGAAATTTCCAAACGTACTGCAAGTGTCATAACGCGTCACAGGGGCGGATCCAGGAGTTTCGTAAAGGGGAGCCACCTTAACAAAATTAGAACTGCTGCACCCCCTTTTTTCTTTTCATTTCTGTTGTTTAAAAAAAATGAAAGAAGGCAGCAGAGAGGAATGCGCCCCTCTTGATCCGCGGGTCCAGGAATTTCATAAAGGGGAGACGCCTTTAAAAAAAATAAAATGCTTGCGTAAGCCACCTCTCCTTTTTTTTTAATCTAATTTCTCTCGTGTTAACAAACAAAGAGACGGGGAGGGGTTATACCGCCCCCTCTCGACCCGCGACTGCGTCAACCACAAGTTTTTGGCAAATCTCATTGTTTGCATTGCATGGGGCTGAACCAGGAATTCCGTAAAGGGGAGGCCCCTTTACAAAAGATAGCCGCACCCCATTCTTTTCACGTTTAAACAAAAGAAATGAAAAGGAAAATAAGAGGGACGTGGATTGCGCCATTCGGCAAGCCTTTCATTTTGAAAAGACGTCCCCCCTTTGCGCTTTAAGGAATTCTTGGACCCGCCCCCGTAATGCAAGCAATGAGTTTTGACATTTGTGGTTCACGCGATCGCGGATCGAGGGGGGGGGGGCGCATCCCCCTCTGGTACTCCCTCTCTATTTTGTTTTGCTTTGTTTGTTTGTTTGTTTGTTTTTTTAAACAACAGATATGAAATTAAAAAAAAAGGGTTCGGCATAACGCGTTACAGGGGCGGATCAAGAAGTTTCCTAAAGGGGAGGCGTCTTTACAAAACTAGAACTGCCGCACCCCCACCCTCCAGTTTTCTAAAAAGAAGAAGAAAGAGAGGGAGCACCAGAGGGGGATGCTCCCCCTTCTCGATCCGCGATTGCGTCAACCACAAATGTCAAAACTCATTGCTTGCATGATAGGGGCGGATACAGGTTTCCGTAAAGGGGAGGCGCCCTTACAAAATCAAAGCTGCTGCATCGTTTGCATTACAGGGGTGGATCCAGGAATTCTGTAAAAGGTAGGCACCTTTACAAAATTAAAGGCTTCACCCCCCTTTTATTTATTTTTGTTGTTTTAACAAAAAAGGGGGCACCAGAGATGTATCAGTCCCCTCCCAATCCATGATTGCGTCAACCACAATGTCAAAACTCATTGCTTGTATTAAGGGTGGATCCAGGAATTCAGCAAACGGGAGGCGCCTTTACAAAATAATTATAAAGGCTACGGCCGCACCCCCCATATTTTATTATTATTGTTTAAAAAAAAGAGAGGTGGCACCAGAGGGGGATGCGCCTCCTTCTTGATCCGCGATTGCGTTAACCATAATATCAAAACTAATTGCTTGCCGTACAGGGACGGATCCAGGAATTCCGTAAAGGGGAAGCGCCTTTACAAAATTTAAATCTGTCGCACCCTATTTTTTCTTTTATTGTTTTGTATTGTTAAACAAAAATCCCCTTTACGCTTTACGAAATTCCTGGACCCGCTCCTGTAATACAAGCAATGCGCAAGCATTTCTGCTGTTGTTAAAACAACAGAAATGAAAAATAGGGGGTGCGGCAAGTCTTAAATTTGTAAAGGCTCCTCCTCTTTACGAAACTCCTGGACCCGCCCGTGTAATGGAAGCAATGAGTTAGGTCATTTGTGGTTGACGCAATCATGGATCGATGGGGGGGGGGGGGGGGGCGCATCCCCCATGGTGCCCCTCTATATATTTTGTTAAAACAAGAGAAAATGAAAAGAAGAAAATGAGGTGGTGTCGCGGGAGCATTTGATTTTGTAAAGGTGCCTCCCCTTCACGAAATTCCTGGATACGCCCCTGTAATGCAAGCAATGGGTTTGGTCATTTGTGGTCGACGCAATCATGGATCGAAAGGGGGCGCATCCCCCATGGTGCCCTAAAAGAAGAAAATGGGGTAGTGTCGCGCGAACCTTTGATTTTGTAAAGGCGCCTCCCCTTCACGAAATTCCTGGATACGCCCCTGTAATGCAAGCAATGGGTTTGGTCATTTGTGGTCGACGCAATCATGGATCGAAAGGGGGCGCATCCCCCATGGTGCCCCCTCTCTATTTTTGTTAAAACAAGAGAAAATGAAAAGAAGAAAATGGGGCGGCATCGCGCGAGCTTTTGATTTTGTAAAGGCGCCTACCCTTGTAGAGCCCACTTAATGTCAAAATGGCTCACTAATGTCAAAACAACCACTAATGTTATAACGCGTCGACGACAAATGTCAAAACAACCACTAATGTCATAACGCGTCGACGACAAATGTCAAAACAACCACCTAATGTCATAACAGGTCGAGGACAAATGTCAAAATCGGATCAACCACTAATGTCAATAACACGTCGACGACAAATGTCAAATTTTCAATTTTTACTGTAAATGTCATACCACGTCGACGACAAATGCCAAAATTTCCAAATTTTCTGCAAAATGTCATGACGCGTCACAAGGGCGGATCGAGGAATTCCATAAAGGGGAGGTGCCTTTACAAAATCAAAGGCTGGCGCGACCCTCTGCCCCCCCCCCCATTTTCTTATTTTTATTTCTGTTGTGTTCACAAAATAAAGAGAGGGGGGCACTAAAGGGGGATGTGCCCCCTCTAAATCCGCGATTGCGTCAACCACAAATATCAATATTGGATTAACCACAAATGTCATAACACGTCGACCACAAATGTCATAACGCGACACAGGGGCGGATTCATGAATTCCGTTAAAAAAAAAAAAGGGGGGGGGGGGCTTTACAAATTCAAAGGCTGGCGCGACCCCCTTTTCTTATTTTTGTTTCTGTTAGTGAGGGTGCACGAGAGGGGGAAGCGCCCCTTCTCGATCCATCATTGCGTCAACCACATATGGAAAAACTCATTGCTTGCATTACAGGGGCGGACTCAGGAATTTTGTAAAGGGGAGGCGTCTTTACAAAGTCAAAGGCTGGCGCGACCTCCCCCCCTCCCCATTTTCTTGTGTTGACGAAATAAAGAGAGGGGCACTAAAGGGGCATGCGCCCCCTCTCAATCCATGATTGCGTCAACCACAAGTCAAAATCGGGGTTTTTACCACAAATGCAATGACACGTCGACCACAAATGTCATAACGCGTCACGGGGGTGGGGGAATCCAGGAATTCCGTAAAGGGGGGTAGGGGGACGCCTTTACAAAATCAAAGGCTGGCGACACTACCCCCCCTCATTTCTTATTTTTGTTTCTGTTGTTTTAATCTAATAATTACATTGAGAGTGCACCAGAGGGGGATGCGCCTCCTCTCGACCCATCATTGCGTCAACCACAAATATCAAAACTCATTGCCCCAGTCACATAATACTCTGCGTCCGGCGTTACGTCCAAAAAAGTCATTTTTTCTGCGGACTCCCGCGGATCCTTTGCCGTCACTAGAAAATGTATTCAAAACATACCGAGAAAAAGTGCGGGTGATACGGACAAATACGACCAGATGCGAATACTTGCGTCCACTTGTGGATATTCTCTCGAATTGGCACATAATAGTTCTAAACACTTGCGGAGAGTTGCGGATATTTGCGGATAGTTAGGGATAGTTACAGATTGTTATAGATAATTATGGACAGTATTGTTTTCTGTGACGATCCCTGCTAAGTCAGTGTATTATGACACCAAGGTTATCACATAGTGGACTGTCTTACATTGTGCACTGGCATGACTGGGGAAAACTGAAATTCAATTACGTACAATTTGTGAAAAAAATTGTAATCCTTTAATTTGCTTTGCAGTGATAAAAGATATATGAAATTTTGAACTTGAGGTTTAAATTTTATTTGTGCAACTCAAATATGAATAAACTTCATAAATGTAAAGAATACATAACATAATTATGCCACAAATATAATACAATATAGATCGATAAATTAAACATTAGGGTAAGAAAATTATTACTTACAGTCATGGAATAGACAAACTGTGGTTACGTTGTCGTTGTGCAGCGATATTCATGACTTATTGGGTTATGTTAAGGAGATTTTTTATAATAAAGCAATACTTATTAAATTTCCAGAAAAAAAAGACATCAAGACATTCAAACTCCCCTCCCACGCCCAAGTACAATATATATACAAAAAAATGTAATACACATTCCATGGAGCGTAAAAGTGGGTAGGACTATAGAGAAATACCAAATTCGTTCTCATTTTTTCAAGTTGATTTATTTCATTTCCACAAACAAAATAATTAGAAATACAATGAAACACTCGAATACGCAGATGTCATGAAATCAGTACCACAATGCAATGAACAGAATAACACTGTAAAAGAGATACAGGTAAACTATAAACAGAGATACAAATAACTGGTACGTCACTGTGGTGAATGCATAAACAATATTGCTGGAAATGGAGGGGACTGCTAAAAAACAGGGCTTGTAGAATGCAGTCCCCTCATACAGAAAAAAATATAATAGCAAAAAACAACAACAATTTCCCTTAACGGTAGTAAAAAAAAAAGACAGACAGAGCAATACACACATACATGCACACATACCAACTCACATTAACAAACACAAAGCGGCTCTCTTGTAATTAAAGATTGATGAGAGGATAGAAAGATAGTAAGGAAGGTAGGAAATCCGAGGTGGACGGGGAGGAGGGGAAGGAGAGGGAAATGGTGGGTCATAACCAGGGCACTGGAGGCACAGGCTCGCTGATAAACAAAGAGTAGTGAGGTTACCGACGCAACAACGATTTTGAAAATCAAAAGTATAAAAAAAAAGGAATTATTTATTTTACTGCATATGAAGGTTTTAAATAATTCTTTAACTTTAAAGAAAATGTATTAAGAATTATAGCTTCTTTATATTATTGTCAAAAGAATTCCAGAATTTTGGTCCAGAAAAGGAGAATAAAGATTTTGCAAAAACCGTCCTAGTCAAAGGCAAATGATATTCATGGGATTGACGGGTTGGATATGCATGAACAGTTTCATTTTTTAAGAACATGGAATCAAACACAAGGGGGAGAGAATGGTTGGTGAGTTTATACATGAATTGTCCTATTTGCAAACGGTAAATGTCATATTTTCAAAATATTATTTTCGTGAAATAATTATAAGTATGACTTCTCCACGATTCGTGACAAATGATACGAAGAGCTTTTTTTTTTTTTAAATAATAGTATTCTTTCTGTATAAGTAGAAAAAGTGTTTCCCCATGCGAGTATACCATAGTTTAGGTAAGGTAGTATCAAAGCAGAATATAACATAAAAAGTAAATTTTTTGGAAGATAAAATTAAACTTTGTTTATAATACCTATATTCCTTGAAGTAACGCGACATACAGAATCAATACGCAAACCCCAGGTAAGTTTATTGTCCAGAATCAAACCTAGAAATTTGATGGAAGAGACTTCGTCTATCACCGTTTCTTCCAGGAAAACATTTCTTGGTAGATTTTCCAGCGAATTACTGAACAGCATGCATTTTTTCTTGCAGTTTTTTTCAAATTTATTGACAGTTTGTTCGCTCTTATCCAATGGAGTAACTTCGTTAATTCACAGTTTAAAGTGTCATGCGTTAATCGATCAGAATGAGAATCAGATAAAACACATTATTATCATCCGCAAATAATAAGAAAGAGAGGATGTTTGAAGAATTTGACATATCATTGACATAGAGAATGTTGACATGGACATAGAGAATTTTATGTAGTTATCGCTGTCACACACCTTTCCCGGCCAGAAAAGTGAATGAAATGCTCTCACCCCATCCCCTACATAGAGAATTTTGACATATCATTGACATAGAGAATTTGATATAGTTATCGCTGTCACACACCTTTCCCGGCCAGAAAAGTGAATGAAATGCTGTCACTCCTTCCCGTAATCAAAATTTTGCCTTTTCGAAAAATATACATTCAAAGAGTGCAAGGAAAAAAAGTTCAGCACCAAGGATCAACCGATGTCATGAGTATATGGGTGCCACCTAAAATGACCATTTGTGGTAGAAATGTCATAATTTGACCATGCGTTTCTGCCTCTCCACTGCTCCGACTGTATTGTAGCATTCCTTCAGGTAAATGCGCTGCAGCTTGGCAACATGAGTTGTGTGGCTTCCCACGAGTCTCTGTGTTCCAATGCGGAGTGGAAAACGGAAAACGTCGAAACGTAATCTTCCGCAGCATCCGTAACTGTCCGCAAATATCCGTAAGCGGACGAAAGTGTTGATATACGTTAACTTGCGATTACTTTCGGATACTTACGGTGGACGTAAACGAACGCAAACGGACGGGAGGTAATTTTTTTTTTTGCGGATGGTCTGCGTCCAGGCTACGGATAGTTACGTTCAGTTACAGATAATTACGTTTGGTTACGGTTACTTGCGAAAGTCTGCATCCGTAGAATCCCTCTGCGAAATTTGAACATTTCAAAATTTCGCAGGCTTGGCGCCGTCATTTTGCGTTTCTTTACGGATGAGTTACGGACAGTTACGTCTACATACGTCCCTGCAGATGCCTGCGTCCAGCTGCGTCCCCCTGCGTTCACTCATCAGTATCTATCCGCGGCGGACGTAACCCATCGCAAAGCACTGTGTGACTGGGGCAATCCGGGAGCGGATCCAGGAATTTCGTAAAGGGGAGGCGGCTTTACAAAAAAGGCTACCGCACCCCCCATATTTTTTTTATCTATGTTGTTTTAACCAAAAAAAAAAGAAAAAAAAAAGAAAAGAAAGGGGCACCAGAGGGGGATGCGCCCCCTCTTGATCCATCATTGCGTCAAGCACAAATGACCAAGCTCATTGCTTCCATTACGGGGGCGGATCCAGGAATTCCGTAAAGGGGAGACGGCTTTACAAAATAAAAGGCTGGCGCGACCTTCGACCCCACCCCCATTTTCTTATTTCTATTTTTGTTGTGTTGAAAAACATAAAGAGAGGGGGCACTAAAGGGGGATGCGCCCCCTCTAAATCCGCGATTGCGTCAACCACAAATATCAATATTGGATTGTCCACAAATGTCATAACGCGTCACAGGGGCGGATCCAGGAGTTTCGTAAAGGGGAGCCACCTTTACAAAATTAGAACTGCCGCACCCCCTTTTTCTTTCTTTTTCTTTCTGTTGTTTAAAAAAAAATGAAAGAAGGCAGCAGAGAGGAATGCGCCCCTCTTGATCCGCGATTGCACTATAGGGGCGGGTCCAGGAATTCCATAAAGGGGAGACGCCTTTAAAAAAATCAAATGCCTGCGCAAGCCACCTCTTCTTTCTTTTTTAAATTTAATTTCTCTCGTGTTAACGAAAATAGAGACGGGGAGAGGGTATACCGCCCCCCCTCTCGACCCGCGACTGCGTCAACCACAAGTTTTTGGCAAATCTCATTGTTTGCATTGCATGGGGCGGAACCAGGAATTTTGTAAAGGGGAGGCCCCTTTACAAAAGATTGCCGCACCCCATTCTTTTCTTTTTCTTTTTTTTTAACGTTTAGACAAAAGAAATAAAAAGAAAAATAAGGGGTACGGGGGATTGCGCAAGCCTTTCATTTTGAAAAGACGTCTCCCCTTTGCGCTTTAAGGAATTCTTGGACCCGCCCCCGTAATGCAAGCAATGAGTTTTGACATTTGTGGTTGACGCGATCGCGGATCGAGGGGGGGGGGGGGGGCGCATCCCCCTAAGGTATCCCCTCTCTATTTTTTGTTGTTGTTTGGTTGTTGTTAAAACAACAGAAATAAAATTAAAAAAAAAATAGGGGTGCGGCATAACGCGTTACAGGGGCGGATCAAGGAGTTTCGTAAAGGGGAGGCGTCTTTACAAAACTAGAACTGCCGCACCCCCACCCTCCATTTTTTTCAATTTTTCTATTGTTTTAAATAAAGGAGAAGAAAGAGAGGGAGCACCAGAGGGGGATGCTCCCCCTTCTCGATCCGCGATTGCATCAACCACAAAATGTCAAAACTCATTGCTTGTATGATAGGGGCGGATACAGGAATTTCGTAAAGGGGAGGCGCCCCTACAAAATCAAAGCTATTGCATCGTTTGCATTACAGGGGTGGATCCAGGAATTCAGTAAAAGGTAGGCACCTTTACAAAATTAAAGGCTTCCACCCCCCCCCATTTTATTCATTTTTGTTGTTTTACAAAAACAAAGGGGGGCACCAGAGATGTATCAGTCCCTCCCAATCCATGATTGCGTCAACCACACATGTCCAAACTCATAGCTTGCATTAAGGGCGGATCCAGAAAAGTAATTATAAGGGCTGAGGCCGCACCCCCCATATCTTGTTATTATTGTTTTAAAAAAAGAGAGATGGCACCAGAGGGGGATGCGCCTCCTTCTCGATCCGCGATTGGAGCGGCATAGCTTGAAAAATTAGAGGAATTGTGCATTTTATGATAAAAGCACCAAATTTCGCACACATGTTGACTATGACATTTGAAATAAATTCAGATATTGGGCCATCGTAAATAGCGCCCTCAGCGGCCATGGCAGCCATTTTTCAAAATGGCCGCCATGAATGCCATTTTTCGTAAAAATTTACAAATTTCAGAAGGGAAAATCAATAAGATTTAGCAAACGGGTGGGAAATACCATTCAAAATAAATTTAGATATTGGGCCACCGCAAATTGCGCCCTCAACGGCCATGGCAGCCATTTTTCAAAATGGCCGCCATAAATGCCATTTTTCGCGAAAAATTAAAAATTTCAGAAGGGAAAATCAGTAAGATTTTGCAAACGAGTGGGAAATAATATTCAAAATGAATTCAGATATTGGGCCATCGTGAATAGCGCCCTCAACGGCCATAGCAGCCATTTTTTTCAAAATGGCTGCCATAAATGCCATTTTCCGTAAAATTTTACAAATTTCAGAAGGGAAAATCAATAAGATTTTGCAAACGAGTGGGGAATAACATTCAAAATAAATTTAGATATTGGGCCGTCGCAAATTGCGCCCTCAACGGCCATGGCAGCCATTTTTTCAAAATGGCCGCCATAAATGCCATTTTTCGTAAAATTTTACAAATTTCAGAAGGGAAAATCAATAAGATTTTGCAAACGAGTGGGATATAACATTTAAAATAAATTTAGATGTTGGGCCATTGCAATTGCGCCCTCAACCGGCAATGGCGGCCATGTTTAAAATTGGCTGCCATAAATACCACCTTTTTCTCTGAATTTACTTATTCTAGAAGGAAAAGTCAATAAGATCTTGCAATCAATTAAAAAATGTTGTTTGAAATATATCTTGCGCTTATTTATTACATCATTGTAAATAGCGCCCTCAATGGCCATTGCAGCCATTTTTCAAATTGGCCACCATGGATTCCATTATTTTTTATTTCCTGATTTCACAACAAGGCAAAGTCAATAAGATTTACACACAATTTGAAAATTATGTTTGAAATAAATATTTGTATTAGATTATTATAATACTGCCCTCAACGGCCATGGCAGCCATATTCCAAAATGGCTGCCATTGTCATAATCATTTTGTTTTTAAAAAATGGTAATTTCAGAAAGAAAAGTCAACAAATGTGTACATAAATTGAAAAATCATGCTTAAAATCAAACAATATATCTAGATTGCATTAACTCTACAAATTGTTCCTTCGCAAATTTTCAAAAAGAAAAAAAATGCTAATAACGGTAATTGCAGCCATTTTCCAAAATGGCTGTCATAGATGCCATTTTTCTTTTATGAAGATGTCCTATTGCCGGAAGAAGAAAATAAACGTTTTTTTTTTTTTTTTTGCGCAAGTTGACAATTGCATACAAAGAAGTTTAGACATTGAGCCATCATAAGCTGTGTTCTCAATGGTTATTTCAGCTATTTGTCAAATTGGCTACAATACACTCTTCTTTTTTTGTCTTGAAAATTTGCTTAACTTCAGAAGGAGAAGACAGTAGAATACTCACAGAGACATTAAAGAATCTGAAATATGACGTGTATCTATTCTAAAATGTAACTTCCTAAATATTTTAAAGACAGATACGAAAAAATGGCCTTTCATTTTATGAAAAAAAATTAATTTACTTGCTGTGCCTCCATAAAAACACATACCTTTGATATCCATACTGTTAGCCATCACACGCGAAATACTGCAATTAGAACCAAACTGAAAACATGAATTTAGAACTAACCCATCAATGAAACCTTTTTTTAAATTTAAATTTCTTGGAACATCAGATTGCATTAGATATAATGGCTGTTTAACAGTATGCTATTGCTTTCTCCTTCTGGAAAAAGCAAGGAGTGTGTGGAAGCCGCTTTGACAAAGAGCTGCCATAGCCGTTGGGGACGATGTTTAAATGGTGGCTCAATATCTTCATTTCAAATTCAAATTCAAATTCAAACTTGAATTTATTTGAATGTCTTTTGTCAATTTGCACAAGAAATTGTATTGACTTCTTCTGGCATTATCATATTTTAAAGAAATAAATAGCATCTATAGTGGCCATTTGGAAAATGGCTGCCATGGTCGTTGATGGTGACATTTGTAATGACCTCATATATTATTTTCTTTTGAATATGATTTTCAACATATGTACAAATTTCATTGATTTTTCTCTGAAATTAGCAAATCTTTCAAAGAAAAAAAGAAAGAAGCAGACATCCATGGCGGTCAGCATGGCCCTTGAGGGCGCCTTCTAAGAAGACCTTATACTTAAATTTATTTTTGAGCATAATTTTCAACTTGTTTGCAAAGTCTTGACTTTTCCTTCTGACATCAGCAAATTTTTGCCAAAAAAAGGGGGGGGCATCCATGGCAGCTGTTTTGAAACTTGGCTGCTATGGCTGTTGAGGGTGCACTTTTGGATGGCCTATTATCAAATTCAGTTTTAATGTAATTTTTCACCTTTGTGGAAATTCTGATTGACGTCTGCAACACTTTACGAAAAAAGACATTCATGGTGGCCATTTTGAAAAATGGCTGGAATGGCCATTGAGGGGGAAATTTGCAATGGCCCAATAAGTTTACTTTTGAATGTAATTTCCCACCTGTTTGCAAAATCTCGTTGGCTTTCCCTTCTGATTTTAGTAAATCTTTTCGAAAATATAGCATTTATGGCGGCCATTTTGAAAAATGGCTGTCATGACCGTTGAGGGGTCAATTTCCGATGGCCCAATATCGAGATTTATTTTAAATGTCATTTCCCATTTATAACCAAAATTTCATTGACTTTTCCTTTTGAAATTAGCATTTTTTTAAATGAAAAAGTGGCACTTATGGTGCCCATTTAAAAAAAAAAAATGGCTGCCATAGCCACTGAGAGCACAATTTTCAATTGCCCAGTATCTGGATTTAGATTGGATGTAATTTCCCGCTTGTTTGCAAAAAAGAAAAAAAAATTGGCTTTCCCTTCTGAAATTTGCATTCTTTAACATAAAAAGGCATTTATGGCCGCCATTTTGAAAAAATGGCTACCATGGCCGTTGAGGGCGCAATTTCCGATGGCCCAATATCTAGATTTATTTTGAATGTAATTAACATTTATGAGCAAAATCTTATTAACTTTTCCCATCTGAAATTTGGAAAATCATCGAAAAAGTGGCACATAAGACAGCCATTTTGAAAAATGTCTGTCATGGACGTTGAGGGCGCCATTAACAATGGCCAAATATTTAAATTCATTTTGAATGTAATTTCCCACTTGTTTGCAAAATCCTACTGGCTTTCCCTTCTAGTTAACAAATATTTTGAAAAAATGACATTTATGGCGGCCATTTTGAAAAATGGCTGCCATGGCCGTTGAGGGCGCTATTTCTGATGGCCCGATATATAGATTTATTCTGAATGTAATTTCCCATTTGTAACCAAAATCTTATTGACTTTTCTCTCCTAAACTTAGCAAATTTTACGAAAACATGGCATTTATGGCAGCCATTTTGAAAAATGGCTGCCATGGACGTTGAGGGCGCTATTTACGATGGCCCAATATCTAAATATAATCTGAACGTGGTTGTCAACCTGTGTACGAAATTTGGTGCTTTTATCACAAAATGCACAATTGTTCGGCTATGCCGCTCCACTATTAACCATAATATCAAACTAATTGCTTGCCGTACAGGGACGGATCCAGGAATTCCGTAAAGGGGAAGCGCCTTTACAAAATTTGAATCTGCCGCACCCTCCTATTTTTTCTTTTAATTTTTCTATTGTTAAAACAAATTGTAGGAGTAACCATAGAGGTATGAGCCCCCTCTCGATCCGCGATTGGGTTAAACACAAATGTCAACACCCATTGCTTGCATTAGAGGGGCGGTCGAAATTCCGTAAAGGAGAGAAGCGTTTATAAAATCAAAAAGTTGCGCAAACTGCCTCACCTTCTTTTCATTTAATTTCTTTCGTGTTAACAAAAATAGAGACGGGGAGTGGGTACCGTGTCCCCCTCTAGATCCACGACTGCGTCAACCACAAGTTAATGGCAAAACCCATTGTTTGCATTACAGGGGGCGGAACCAGGAATTCCGTAAAGTGGAGGCTCCTTTACAAAATTAAAGACTGCCGCTTTAACTGTCGTTTAAACAAAAGAAATACAAAGATATTAATAAGGGGGAGGGGGATCGCGCCAACCTTTCATTTTTAGAGGACGTCTCCCCTTTACGCTTTACGGAATTCCTAGACCCGCTCCTGTAATACAAGCAATGAGCAAGCATTTCTGTTGTTGTTAAAACAACAGAAATGGAAAATAGGGGGTGCGCCTGGTTTTAAATTTGTAAAGGCTCCTCCCCTTTACAGAATTCCTGGACCCGCCCCTTTAATGCAAGCAATGAGTTTTGACATTTTGTGGTTGACGCAATCGCGGATCGAAACGGGTGCATGCCCCTCTGATGCCCCCTCAATTTTTTTGTCTTCAAAACAGCATAAATTGTAAAAAGATGGGGTGACGCGTCAGGCTTAATTATGTAAAGGTGCACCCGTTCCCCTTTACGGAATTCCTAGACCCGCCCCTGTAATGGAAGCAATGAGTTTGGTCATTTGTGGTTGACGCAATCATGGATCGGGGGGGGGGGCGCATCCCCCAGGGTGCCCCCTCTATATATTTTGTTAAAACAAGAGAAAATGAAAAGAAGAAAATGGGGTGGTGAAGCGTGAGCCTTTGATTTTGTAAAGGCGCCTCCCCTTCACGGAATTCCTGGATACGCCCCTGTAATGTAAGCAATGGGTTTAGTCATTTGTGGTTGACGCAATAATGTATCGAGAGGGGGCGCATCCCCCATGGTGCCCGAAAAGAAGAAAATGGGTTGGTGTTGCGCGAGCCTTTGATTTTGTAAAGGCGCCTCCTCTTCACGGAATTCCTGGATACGCCCCTGTTATGCAAGCAATGGGTTTAGTCATTTGTGGTCGACACAATCATGGATCGAAAGGGGGCGCATCCCCAATGGTGCCCCCTCTCTTTTTTTTTTGTAAAAACAAGAGAAAATGAAAAGAAGAAAATGAGGCGGTGTCGCGCGAGCCTTTGATTTTGTAAAGGCGCCTCCCCTTCACGGAATTCCAGGATACGCCGATGTAATGCAAGCAATGAGTTTTTCCATTTGTGGTTGACGCAATGATGGATCGAGGGGGGCGCTTCCCCCTCTAGTGCACCCTCACTATATTAGGTTAAAACAAAAGAAACAAGAATAAGAAAAGGGGGGTCGCGCCAGAGTTTGATTTTGTAAAGCCCCCCCCCTTTATGGAATTACTGGATCCGCCCCTGTGACGCGTTATGACATTATTTTGTGTTCGAAGTGTTATGACATTTGTGGATAATCCAATATTGACATTTGCGGTTGACGCAATCGCGGATTTTAGAGGAGGCGCACCCCCTTAGTGCCCCCTGTCTTTATTTTGTCAACACAACAGAAATAAAAAGAAGAAAAGTGGGGAGGGTCGCGCCAGCCTTTCATTTTGTAAAGGCGCCCCCCTCCTTTGTGGAATTCCTGGATCCGCCCCTACAATGGAAGCAACGAGTTTTTCCATTTGTGGTTGACGCAATAATGGATCGAGAGGGGCCGCATCCCCATCTTGTGCACCCTCACTATGATTATTCGGTTAAAACAACAGGAACAAAAATAAGGAATGGGGTGGGGGGGGGGGGCAGAGTGTCGCGCCAGCCTTTGATTTTGTAAAGGCGCCCCCTCACCCCTTACGGAATTCCTGGATCCGCCCCTGTGACGCGATATGACATTTGTGGTCGACGTGTTATGACATTTGTGGTTAATTCCCGATTTTGACTTTTGGTTGACGCAATCGCGGATTATGAGGGGGCGCACCCCCTTCAGTGCCCCTCTCTTTATTTTGTAAACACAACAGAAATAAAAAGAAGAAAATGGGGGAGGGTCGCGCCAGCTTTTCATTTTGTAAAGGCGCCCCTCCCGTTTACGGAATTCCTGGATCCGCCCCTATAATCTAAAGCAATGAGTTTTCCCATTTGTGGTTGACGCAACGATGGATCGAGAGGGGGCACTTCCCTCTCTAGTGCACCCTCACTATATTAGGTTAAACCAACAGAAACAAAAATAAGAAAAGGGGGTCGTGCCATCCTTTGAATTTGTAAAGCCCTCGATCTCCCCCCCCCCCTTTACGGAATTCCTGGATCCGCCCCTGTGACGCGTTATGACATTTTGTGGTCGAAGTGTTATGACATTAGTGGTTAATCCAATATCAACATTTGTGGTTGACGCAATCGCGGATTTAGAGGAGGAGCACCCCCCTCCTTAGTGCCCCCTCTCTTTATTTCGTCAACACAACAGAAATAAAAAGAATTAGAAAAGGGGGGAGGGTCGCGCCAGCCTTTCATTTTGTAAAGGCGCCCCTCCCCTTTACGGAATTCCTGGATCCGCCCCCGTAATGCAAGCAATGAGTTTGGATATTTGTGGTTGACGCAATCATGGATCGAGAGGGGGTGCTTCCTCCTCTGGTTCCCCCTCACTATAGTATGTTAAAACAACAGAAATACAGATAAGAAAAATGGGGGGGGGGGGTCACGCCAGGTTTTGATTTTTTTTGTTAAGGCGCCCCTCCCCTTTACGGAATTCCTGGATCCACCCCTGTGACGCGTTATGACATTTGCAGTTAGTTTGAAAATTTTGACATCTGTGGTCGACGCGTTATATTATGACATTTGTGGTTAATCCCCGATTTTGACATTTGCGGCTGACGCAATCGCGGATTGAGAGGGGGCGCATCCCCCATTAGTGTCCAATGTCTTCATTTCGTCAACACAACAGAAAAAAAAGAAAATAGGGGAGGGGAGGGGAGGGCAAGACTTTTACTTTGCAAAGACGCATCCCCTTTACGAAATTCCTGGATCCGCCCCTGTAATGCAAGCAATGAGTTTGGTCATTTGTGCTTGACGCAATGATGGATCAAGAGGGGGTGCATCCCCCTCTGGTGCCCCCTTTCTTTTCTTTTCTTTCTTTTTTTTTGGTTAAAACAACATAGATAAAAAGAAAATATGGGGATGCGGTAGCCTTTAACTTTGTAAAGCCGCCTCCCTTTTACGAAATTTCTGGATCCGTCCCCGTGATGCAAGCAATGAGTTTTGATATTTGTGGTTGACGCAATGATGGGTCGAGAGGGGGCGCATCCCCCTCCGGTGCACCCTTACTGTGATTATTAGTTAAAACAACGGAAACAAAAATAAAAAAATTGGCGGGGGAGTGTCGCGCTAGCATTTGATTTTGCAAAGCCCCCCCCCCCCCTTTACGGAATTCCTGGATAACCTTTGACGCGTTATGACATTTGTGGTCGACGTGTTATTGCATTTGTGGTTAATCCCCGATTTTGACACGAATCCACGCAATCATGGATTGAGAGGGGGCGCATACCCCTTTAGTGCCCCTCTTTTTATTTCGTCAACACAAGAAAATGGGGAGGGGGGGGGGGGAGGTCGCGCCAACCTTTGACTTTGTAAAGATGCCTCACCTTTACGGAATTCCTGGATCCGCCCCTGTAATGCAAGCATTGAGTTTTTCCATATATGGTTGACGCAATGGTGGATCGAGAGGGGGCGCTTCCCCCTCTCGTGCACCCTCACTAACAGAAACAAAAACAAGAAAAGGGGGTCGTGCCAGCCTTTGAATTTGTAAAGCCCCACCCCACCCCCCTCCTTACGGAATTCATGGATCCGCCCCTGTGTCGCGTTATGACATTTGTCTTTGTTGCGACACAGATTGTCGCTCCTGCTCGGGGCGACAATCCGTGACGGGCGTTGGCGACACGGATTGTCGCCCCCGTTACGGATTGTCGTCTGGCGACAATCCGTGACGAGAGCTGGCGGCAAGGATTGTCGCCCGCCCTCGAAGTACATTTTGCTGGGTAATATCGTTCTGGACATAGTCCTTGAAATTCTAACATATAACTTACATGGCTACATCCATGCAAACATGCCATGTAAAAAGTCATGGTGAGGTTTCAAGGAAGTGTGTATGTGCGCGTGTACATGATAATTTAGTGTCCGTTTGTGCGTGTGTGTGTGTGTGTGTGCGTGTGTGTGTGTGTGATGGAGCGCTGCGCGTGTTGTGGGAATTGTGTCGCTTGAATGTTTCGTCCCTATTATCTCCTGCGTGCTAATGCAACAGTCACACAGTGCTTTACGATGGGTTACGTACGCCGCGGATAGATGCAGATGAGTGGACGCAGGCATCCGCAGGGACGTATGTAGACGTAACTGTCCGTAACTCGTCTGTAAAGAAACGTAAAATGAAGGCGGCAAACCTGCGAAATTTTGAAATGTTCAAATTTCGCAGAGGAACTCCACGGACGCAGACTTAACCGTAACCAAAGGTAACTACTGTCACAATGAAAGTGACAATTTTGAAATTCACACTGCTCTGTTTTGCTTATCTTTAATGAATTAAAAAGATTGGTATGTTAAGCACATGTGTATTGGACTGTAACTAGGAGCAAACACCTGTATTGTGTATGAGTAGTGCCATTAGCCATGTTCAGACGTATTTCTAGTCGGAGTAAAAATTTATGGCACGGCAATTAAAATTCAAATTAATGCATATCTTACCACGACCCTTGTGTCCATACGACGGTCGTGGGAAGAAACTCCGACCAATTTATGTGCGAGGGTCGGTGTAACTTCCGGAAGTGGTAGCGCGGCGCACGTCGACCATGCGATTGTTTTTTTTTTTTACCAGTGGCATTTGTCTTCTCCATTCTTGTTGATGGAAATTTCTGCATAAGCGCTAGCTTTTTCGTCGCGATCGACTAGGTTAGATTTGCACTACACGCGCACGTGTACTCGCAAAATGTCAACATTGCGATTTGACCCATTGGTCATTATTGAGTTGAATCATAATATGAATAATGCATTCAGGTCAAGTCTGTTTCAGGTAAATCAATGGAGAATGTGGCTTTAAAGTGTGATGATTGGGTTTAAGACCTAAATGAGATTATGAAGTAAGATGTGGCAGTGATTCTGAGCCAGAATTAGCAAATTTTTAGGACAAGTCAATTCAGGACTGTCAATTGAGTTGTGGTAGCCCTGTTGGGTGGGCACGATATAGATAGTGGACGTAAAGAGATAGAGTTTTAGATGTCAAATGAGATAAGAACCTGGACATTTTGGTAAATTTGGATTGACTCAGAATCAGAGAGGTCGCACAGAGTCAATTCAGCTCAGGACTTGCTGTGGACCAGAGTTAAAGCCAAACTTATTTGTTTAACAGAAACAGCATCGCATATGACCTGTATACATGAGACGGAATTTAAGCAAAGGGAAGTCAGTTTGTGAATTAAGTTTGAATTTCTTTAAGTGAGGATAATCGAGGTTAGGTCAGTGACCTTTGAGTGGAATGGTTTGAGGTCGAGACAGTGTCAACTGATGTCTTTATTTTCAAAGGGGTTGATGCAGTTCTATACAGTAAAAGTGAGATTTTGATATTGATTCTTACATTGGGTCAATTTTGGAATTCAGAGATTTGAACGGACGAGTTTGTTATAGAAATGGATTGACTGGTCAAATAATCTTTTGTATGTAAATTGAATTCTATTGGAAATAAACCTTGAGAGGTAACTGTACATGACATGTGTGAAGTCATCCTTATTTGAGTAAACCCACGTGACAACTACCCGTAACTGAACGTAACTCTCCATAGCTTGAACGCAGACCATCCGCAAAACATTTTACCTAACTTCCGTTTGCGTTCGTTTACGTCCACCGTAAGTATTCGAAATCAACCGCAAGTTAACGTATCACAACACTTTCGTCCGCTTACGGATATTTGCGGAGAGTTACGATTGCTGTACACGATTGCGTCCTTCGACGTTTTCTGTTGTCCACTCGCATGGGAGCACAGAGACGCGTGGGAAGCCACACAACTCGTGTCGCCAAGCTGCAGCGCATTTACCTGAAGGAATGCTACAACACACTCGAGCGGTGGAGAGGCAGAACCGCAAAGTCGTTACTAAATTTCTCCAACATAATATGGTCATTTTAGGTGGCACCCATACACGCATGACATCGCTTGACCATTGGTGCTGAACATTTTTTCCTATTTTCCTTTTTTGTACTATTTGAATGTATATTTTTCTAAACTCGGAAAGCAAATTTTGGGTTGAGGATGAGGTGACAGCATTTTTTTTCACTTTTCTGGCCGGGAAGGTGTGGGACAGCGATAAACTATGTAAAATGAGAACGAATTTAGTATTATCTACTTTACGCTCGTGGATATTACATTTTTTAAATATTGTAATTGGGTGTGGGAGGGGTGTCCGAATGTCCTAATGACTTTTTTTTCCCTCTGGAAATGTAATAGGCTTTGCTTCACTATAACAATCTCCTTAACATAACTCAGAAAGTCATGAATATCGCTGCACAATGACAGCGTAACCACAGTTTGTCTATCCCATGACTGTAAGTAATATTTTCTTAGTCTGTTTAACTTATCGATCTAGATAGTATTTTATTTGTGGTATAATTATGTTATGTAGTCTTTACATTTATGATGTTTATCCATATTTGAGCTACACAAATAAAATTCAAACTTCAAGTTCAAAATTTCATACATCTTTAATTACTGGAAAGCAAATTAAAGAAATGTGAAAACTTTTTTACAAGTTGTACGTAAATTCAATTTCAGTTTTCCCCAGTGTACAATGTAAGACAGTCCAATATGTGATAAATTTGCTGTCATAATACATTGACTTGGCAGGGATCGTCATATTGTACATAACTATTCATAACAATCTTTAACTATCCGAAAATATCCGCAACTCTCCGCAAGTGTTCCGAACTATTCGGAAGTTTATGCAAGTTGAAAGAACACAATTACGTGCCAATTCGTAAGACTACCCGCAAGTGGACGCAAGTGTCCGCATTTGGTCGTATCTCTCCGTATAGCCCGCATATTTTTTCCGTATTGTTTGTAAAAATGCTCTGGTGACAGCAAGAGATCCCCGGGTATCGGCAGAAAAAAAAAGACTTATTTGGACGTAACACCGGACGCAGAGCATTATGTGACTGGGGCCTTACGTAGACACAGGAACGCTCACACATTACATCCATACGTATAGGGCCTACGTAGCCCGCGAACACCAAACCCCTCATATACTCATGCAGGCACAAAACTGCACCCACAAACACGCACCATCACATACCCTTTGATATACACATACGCCACTATATACCACATACACACGTAAGCATACAGGCACACGAATACACACAGACAAACAAACCACTACCACTATACAACCACCACACATGCAGTTTCTACATATTGTATTATTATACTCCACACACACACACACAATACGGAAACCCATACACAAGTCACTTATTGTACGCACCTACAAATCATACACATCACATATCATGCAGCTCACAACAAATACACACACACACATACGCATAACTTACCAGTCATACCCATCCCAGAGGAACCACCCCGAGCCCGGGGCGACAATCCGTGCCGCCAACTCCGTCACGGATTGTCGCCTTGAGCCGGGGGCGACAATCCGTGTAGGGGCGACAATCCGTGTCGCAACACGTGTTCATCACGTCATATTGCCGATGTATTTATAACTTTAATTTCACGTCAGTTTTGCGACGTATTTTTCACGTCTTGTTAGCGACCTACTTATGACGCTTATGATGTAAATTTCAGTTTTGTTACGTGTTACTCACGCATGGGCGTCACCAGGGGGGATGCGTTGGGTGCGAACGCACCCCCTTCAGATCCTTAAAAAAACAAACCTCAACGCCGGACGCTAAATAATTATTCTTTTCTATTCTTTTTTTTTTTTTTTTTTTTTTTTACTATTTTGCACCAGGGATACACACACACAAAAAAAAATCGTCGGCAAAAACAATTCGCACCCCTGGTTCTGGCAGCATTGATTTTATACATATCTATTAGTATTCTACAGTGTTTACTATTTATCGACCGTACTGTACATCCGTACGATACGGAGCACTTATACACGTTTGCATGTACGTGTGCTACTTACAAGTATGTAGGGTCTATGTAAGTTACTTCTGACAAATCCATATTGCCAGCCCAAGAGCGAGCCTTAGCCTCATTAAAAAAAAAAAAAAATGGAGGGGCAAGCATATTTTAGTTTTGCCCCTCCCCCATAATTAATAATTCCCGAAATGAGAAGATTTTCTTGCTTTTGAAAGAAAACAAAAATGTTGCCCCCATAAAAATATTGGAAGGCAAGCGCACCATTTGCCCCACCCCACATAATCATAATTCCCGCGGTGGAAAGATTTTCTTGCTTTTTTGTTAGAATTCAAGAAATCTGTCCAATTATTTCACCCAAAAGCAGTGGCGTAACTACGGGGGGGGGGGGGGTGCGCCCCCTCCCAATCCGCTGGTTTAAAAAAAAAAAGATTTACCGAAATAATAGTTCAAGACAGTGTTAGTAAACTGCTTTTGAATGAAAGGGTGATCCAGAAATAAGATATTTTTCTATGATTTCTTTTAACCATAATTAAATAGGTATATAGTGTGAAACATTGTTCAAAAAGCCCGGACCCGACAAAGATTGCGATTCCTAGTTGGCATTCTGCATATAAGCAGGATGTGCACAGTGTACTCAGTACATCCGAACGAAGAGTCGCTACAATGTTGCGCAATGTGATGTAGAATGTACACCTTTGTACCTTACGCTTCGTTATATCGAAGCTAGATCATTGATTTTGCAGTGTTGCTTTATACATAGGCTTACCAGTCTATATAAAAATGTCTTGCATTGCCAATAAAAAGACTTGACCTGGGATAATTCCTAGCATTTCCATGTATATAATACACACACACAAACAAACACGCACAATTAGTTTAGGGGATGCTCTAAAGTGCCGATTTTGGACATCCTTTCCCCGCTTGGTCACTTCGACGCCACCTCGCTGGTCATACCTCCCCCAGTCATGAACATAAACCCACACCCTTGACTACCAGTGGCGGATCCAGGGGGAGGGGCGCACCGGGCGTCCCCCCCTTAATTTCCAAAGCGAAAAAAAAATAATAAAATAGCTGCAAACGGCAGTTTTTGGACAGTAAAATGTCAAAATTTTCAAGCTCGCTCGCTCGCTCCTCTCGCTTGCATTTAGTCGTAATGAAATTCTCCTGAAGTTGCTGCCAGTAATTGCCGGCAGTTGCGCCTGGTGCGCCCCCCTTAATTTCCAAAGCGAAAAAATATAGCTACAAACGGCAGTTTGGGGACTGTAAAATGTCAAAATTTTCAAGCTCCCTCGCTCCGTTCGCTCGCTCCGTTCGCTCGCATTTAATCTTTATGCCATTCTTCTGATGTTGCTGCCAGTAATTACTGACAGCAACATCAGAAGAATGGCAATTTTTGCCTGCAGTTGCGCCCGGTGCGCCCCCCTTAATTTCCAAAGCGAAAAAATATGGCTAAGAACGGCAGTTTTTGGACTGTAAAGTGTAAAATTTTCAAGCTCGCTCTCTTCGCTTGCTCGCATTTAATTGTTACGCAATTCACCTGATGTTGCTGCCAGTAATTGCCAGCAGTTCCGCCCGGTGCCCCTTCCCCTTAATTTCCAAAGCGAAAAAGTATGGCTAAGAACGGCAGTTTTGGGACTGTAAAATGTAAAATTTTCAAGCTCGCTCGTTCCGCTCGCTCGAATGTAATCATTATGCTCTCCTGAAATTGCTGCCAGTATTTGCCAGCAGTTGCGCCCGATGCGCCCCCTTAAATTCAAAGCGAAGAAATATAGCTCCAAACGGCAGTTTATTTGTTTTTTACTGTAAAATGTCAAAATTTTCAAGCTGGCTCGCTCGCTCGCTCGCATTTAATTTTTACGCAATTCTCCTGATGTTGCTGCCAGTAATTGCCGGCAGTTGCGCCCGGTGCGCCCTCCCCCCCCCCACACCTCCTTTATTTCCAAAGCTAAAAAATATGGTTCCAAATGGCAGTTTTTTGACAGTAAAATGTCAAAATTTTCAAGCTCGCTCGCATTTAATTGTTATGCCATTCACCTGATGTTGCTGCCAGTAATTGCCAGCAGTTGCGCCCGGTGCGCCCCCCTTAATTTACAAAGCAAAAAAATATGGCTACAAATGGCAGTTTTGGGACTGTAAAATGTCAAAATTTTCAAGCTCGCTCTCTTCGCTCGCTCGCATTTAATTGTTATGCAATTCTCCTGATGTTGCTGTCAGTAATTACCGGCAGTTGCGCCCGGTGCGCCCCCCCCCCTTTATTTCCAAAGCGAAAAAATATGGCTCCAAATGGCAGTTTTTGGACTGTAAAATGTCAAAATTTTCAAGCTCGCTCGCTCGCTCGCTCGCATTTAATTGTTATGCAATTCTCCTGATGTTGCTGCCAGTAATTACCGGCAGTTGCGCCCGGTGCGCCCCCCCCTTTATTTCCAAAGCGAAAAAATATGGCTCCAAATGGCAGTTTTTGGACTGTAAAATGTCAAAATTTTCAAGCTCGCTCTCTTCGCTCGCTCGCATTTAATTGCTATGCCATTCACCTCATGTTGCTGCCAGTAATTGCCAGCAGTTGCGCCCGGTGCCCCCCCTAATTTCCAAAGCAAATAAATATGGCTACAAACGGCAGTTTTTGTGCTGTAAAATGTCAAAATTTTCAAGCTCGCTCGCTCGCTCGCTCGCATTTAATTGTTATGCAATTCTCCTGATGTTGCTACCAGTGATTACCGAGAGTTGCGCCCGTTGCGCCCCCACCCCTCCTTTATTTCCCCAAAGCGAAAAAATATGGCTCCAAATGGCAGTTTTGGGACTGTAAAATGTCAAAATTTCCAAACTCGCTCTCTTTGCTCGCTCGCATTTAATTATTATGCAATTCACCTGACGTTGCTGCCAGTAATTGCCAGCAGTTGCGCCCGGTGCGCCCCCCCCTTTATTTAAAGAGCAAAAAAATATGGCTACAAACGGCAGTTTTTGGACTGTAAAATGTCAAAATTTTCAAGCTCGCTCGCTCCCCTCGCTCGCATGTAGTCGTTATGCCATTCTCCTGATATCGCTGCCAGTGATTTGTCGTTTCACACCGTCATTCCATAATCCATTTATAGGGGGTACAACCCCCTCCGGCACTTCCACACCCTCCCCCTCCCCCCACCCTTGCTCGCTCCCTCGCATACTAACCCCCCCCCCCCCAAGATGAAATCATAGCTATACGCCGGTGCCCTTTCCCCGCTTGGTTTCCCTCAAAAAACAGTAAAAGTCCAGGGATTGAGAGCTTCCTATATTCCAAATGTCTGTCCAAAGAATCTCGTAAACATAAGTGTCAAAACGCACCCCCCTTGAAAAAAAGCTGGTGACGCCCCTGCTCACGTCATATAAGCGATTAATTTATAACGAATATTTCCTATCAGTTTTGCGACATATTTATCACGTCATGTTAGCGACTTATGTATGACGTAAATTTCACGTCAAGTTTGTTACACGTTCATCACGTCATATTTGCGACATATTTATGATGAGAATTTCACATCAGCTTTGCGACATGTTCAATCACGTCATGGTTGCGAGGTATTTATGACGTAAATCAGGTCACTTTTGTGATGTGTTTATCACGTCATTGTTCGCAATGTAGCTCCTATGTATTTATAACGTAAATTTGATGTCAGTTTTGTGATGTGTTCATCACGTCATATTAGCAATATATATTTATGACGTAAATTTTACGTCAGTTTTGCGACGTGTTCATCACGTCATGACATATTGTTAGCGACATATTCATGACATATATTTCACGTCACTTTTAATCTGTTTTCATCATGTCACTTTAGCGATGTATTTACAACGTAATTTCCAAGTCAGTTTTGTTACGTGTTCATCACGTATTATCATTTACGTATTTATGACGTAAATTTCACGTCAGTTTTTTATGTGTTCATCATAAGCGATTCCTTTATAACGTATATTTCACGTCACTTTTAATCTGTTTTCATCATGTCATTTTAGCGATGTATTTACAACGTAATTTCAAAGTCAGTTTTGTTACGTGTTCATCACGTCTAATCAGCGACGTATTTATGACGTAAATTTCACGTCATTTTTTTATGTGTTCATCACGTCATGGTAGCGACGTATTTATGATGTGAATTTCACGTCAGTTTTGTTACGTGTTCATCATAAGCGATTCCTTTATAACGTATATTTCAAGTCAGTTTTACGAGGTATTTATCACGTCATATCAATGACCCAGTTATGATGTAAATTTCATGTGTTTATCACGTCATTGTTCGTAATGTAGCGCCTTTGTATTTATGACGTTCATTTTACGTCAGTTTTGCGATGTATTTTTCATGTCTTGTTAGCGACCTACTTTACTATGACGTAGATTTCACGTCAGTTTTGTGATGTGTTCATCACGTCATATAAGCGATGTATTTTTGGGTGCTCTTCGTTATTCCGAAGGTTCGTTATTACGAAGGTTCGTTGATCCGAAAATGTAATAGGGTTCGCTATTCCGAAATCCCGTAAATCTGAAAATAAAATAGGGTTCGGTATTCCGAAGGTTCGTTAATCCGAAAATGGAATAAGGTTCGGTATTCCGAAGGTTTGTTAATCCGAAAATAAAATAGGGGTCGCTATTTCGAAGGTTAGTTATTCCGAAGGTTCGCTGATCCGAAAATAAAATAGGGTCCGTTATTCAAAATGAAATAAGGCACGTTAATCCGAAAATGAAATAAGGTTCGTTAATCCGAAAATGAAATGAGGCTCGCTAATCCGAAATGAACATAAGGCTCTCTAATCCGAAAATGAAATGAGGTTCGTAATTCCGAAAATGAAATGAACTCACTGGGATGGTAAGATAATTTGTCGTAATCAGAAAAAAATGCTTGGATACCACGTAATGACAATTCGATAATGTTTCGGGGAGGATGATACATGGTAATAACAGTAATGACGATAAGACTAATGCAGAGAATGATTAATACGTATTGACAAGACTAAAAAGTATCATATATAGTAGTAATGGCTATAATTATCGATGGTAACAATGATGATAACGCAGGGCAACTTTAATTATTACTAGATTCACAGTGAAAAGTGTTGTTCCCGCGGTATCAGCATTTCATATCAATCCGATAAAAAAAGACCTGCGGCAGGGGTCTTGGGCAATTACCCCGGCCCTTCCCCTTCCCCTAACCCTAATCCTGATTCTGACTCTAATCCTATAACTCTTAATCCAACCCTAACCGTAACCTTTACTCTAACCTTATCACTAACAAGGAACTAGCCGGGGGTTACTGTTGGGAGGGGGAGAGGGGATTGCCCTGATATACACCGCGGCAGAGCCAAGAGGAACTGGCAGGGGAAGGGGGTGGGGAAATGGAAAGAAACGTGATCTTGTAAGGATGGTACAGTTTCGGTTGAGATAAGACTCCAAGTTTCCAACTTGTTTTCAATCATGATGATGATGATGATGATGATGATGATGTGTGTGTGTGTGTGTGTGATGAGAAGCCTCTTATGAAATATGGAAGAGCATAATAATTGTAGGAGAAATTCAAAGTTTATTTCATTAAAAAATTGGTTTTGAAATGGCTGAGATATCCAAAAATGAGGCAATCCTGATAAAAGGTGACTGGGACCCACCTTTTATTGAGATTGCTTTGTTTTACCTTGTTTTGGGATATCTAAGAATATACATAATATATATATATATATATATATATATATATATATATAATAAAGATATATGAAAATGAGAAAATATTGTGTTCACCCTCTTTAAAGGGACCCGTTTACCCGTGTTTCATGTTCCAAGCTCGGTACATTAGTCAATAAAACAAACAAGTTTACCAGTACCAATTGTAGACTTAATAAGCAGAAATCAAAATATTGGCATATGAAGTTGGTTTCCCTGTAACAGTGGTCATATCCAAACCAAACATTTGCTTTAAAATATCAGAGATCAGCTGCATTTCCAGTATGTTCATTGGCTTAAAACATCTGTAATGGAATTTAAGATCCATCTTAAAGACAAATTTGCTGATTATTCTTTGTATATGTTAAAAAAAGAAAAAATATATATATTCCCTTTTGCAAAGCAGCCTTATATCTAAAGATTCGTGTCGCAACAATTTTTTTGCCATCATGGATTGTCGCCTTCGAGGTCAAAAACTGGGAACTGCACAAGCGTCATGGATTGTCGCCAGACGGCAATCCGTGACGGGGGCGACAATCCGTGTCGCAACACGTGTTCATCACGTCATATTGCCGATGTATTTATGACTTTAATTTCACGTCAGTTTTGCGACGTATTTTTCACGTCTTGTTAGCGACCTACCTATGACGCTTATGATGTAAATTTCAGTTTTGTTACGTGTTACTCACGTCATATAAGCGATTAATTTATAACGAATATTTCCTATCAGTTTTGCGACATATTTATCACGTCATGTTAGCGACATATGTATGACGTAAATTTCACGTCAGTTTTGTTACACGTTCATCACGTCATATTTGCGACATATTTATGATGAGAATTTCACATCAGTTTTGCGACATGTTCAATCACGTCATGGTTGCGAGGTATTTGTGACGTAAATCAGGTCACTTTTCTTCTTCTTCTGATTAAGTCTGCCTCCTTCAATAGACTGAAGATTCTTGCAGACTGGTGGTATTTACATTATAATACAATTTATTTACATATATTTACAAGCACATAGAAAATAACTAGCCACTGTGATCAACCAATAGACGGTTTCGAAATGATCCCACAGATGGCGCTGAAACAATTTCTGACGACAGGGAATTCCAGTTCCTTACAGTTCTTGGGAAGAACGAATGGCGATGCGATTCAGTTTTCGAATACAGTACCTGATAGGAGTGTGGTTGCGAGGCTCTCGTTAACTGAGTAGCCTGTTTGATAATATAGTCCTGTGCTGAAAGAGGAGTAAGATTATTGTGTATTTTGTACATCATAATTAGCCTCTCTGCGCTGTTCCAGAGTGGTCCAATCAAGTTCTTGTAGCATTTTGGTGACACTCGAGGTATTATGGTAGCGATTTAAAATGAATCGCGCAGCTCTTCTCTGGACCATTTCCACTTGGTGGATTAGGTTCTTGGTAGATGGGTCTCAAACTGTGGAAGCATACTCAACAATTGGTCGAACCAACGTTTTGTAAGCTGTGGCTTTAACATCAGAAGATTTTATACGAAGATTGCGTTTTAGAAATGCAAGCACGTTATTGGCTTTATTGACAGTATTGTTGATGTGTTGGGTCCACTTCAAATCAGAAGTGATGGTTACACCCAAGTACTTCATGGATTCAACAGACTCAACAGGGGGCGTTATTTAGATGATACACGTGTTGCACCTTACTTCTTTTCCTGGATATTGTCAAAACCTTACACTTATCTGTGTTCAAATCCATCATCCATTTTTTTCGCCCAATCACCAGTTTTGTTTAGGTCCTCTTGAAGATTTTGCGTATGATGTTGATTGTCGATGGTCATGTAAGAAATTGCATCATCAGCAAAAAGGCGAACCTTTGACGCGAGACCATCAGGCAAGTTATTGATGTAAAGCAGAAAGAGGCAAGGCCCAAGAACCGACCCCTGAGGCACTCCAGATCCTACCGCTACTGGAGAAGATTTAATACCATCCAAAACGACCCTTTTTGGATGTCATCTTATGTGGAACAAACTCTGTCATTCCCTTCTCTATTCCATTCTTGAACGTAACCCAAGCCTCATTCACTGAGAAAATGTCAAGCTTATCTTCAATTTCCTTGCCTACACCTTGCATGAAATCAGCAAATTTCTCCCAATCCGCTTTGCTGTAGATGTTGATTTTCCTTCTTACTAGCTTCTGGCGAGTTGGACAACCAGCAATCGTGAGAACTGGGCAATCATGATCTGAAATGCCTGGTACAACTAAGACATCAGTGACTAACGTTGGATTATTTACTATGAATAGATCAAGGACGTTTTCTTTCCTGGTTGTTTCCGTAACTACCTGCGTTAACCCATGGTCATGAAGCATATGCCAAAAGCATGATGAAGCGCTGGGTGATGACATGCTTTCACCTGTCTGGTTTCCCAATCCCATCCAGGTAGGTTAAAATCACCTCCTATGACTACCATATGATCGCGATTCAATTTACACAGGGATCGTTGAAGCTCTGCAAGACTCTCTTTGTCATTTTCATGAGGCCTGTAGTACGCAGCTATATGAAGAGTCTTAGATCCCGCCATATTTAATTTACACCAGAGAATTTCACAATCTGTTTCAAGTTCGATTTCTCTTGTAGTTAGAAGTTCTCTCTTAGTAGCAATAAACACTCCACCATGAGGGTCATTAGGTCTATCTCTTCTCTCAATATGATACTGATCAGTTGGGAATACCTCATTATTATTGACTGATGACGATAGCCATGATTCAGTACCAATGACATCTTCTGGATCATGTATTTGAGTCAGGAGATGGAAAGACTGTTTTTTGGCGCGAATACTTTTGCAGTTGACATTGAGGATCTTAATGGATCGGAAGTTAGACTTCCTAGGTCTTACAACTTTTCTACTGGGTGAAGACATATAAAGTGGTGAACCAATATCACTCTGTGTGAATGACGTATTACTGACATCATCTGCATTTTCTTCCTCCTCTTCTGAGCCCGAGTCGAGAGCATCAAAAGAGTTATCGTTAGACGAAAATCCCAAAATATCGCTACCAATCCCTGACGTCATACTCATTCCAATGTTATGCATTCCGCACTTATTCAACCATGAATATATAGATTTAGGGAATAGCTCCGTTATGTGGATTTGCAATTATTGCAAATCCATATAACGGAGCTATTCCCTGAATCTATATATTCATGGTAGTTTAGATTAATGCAATGCGGATGAAACCATAACTGGCAATTTCCCTTACACTGGATACCTCCTGTTTTCCCTGTAACTCCTTTTCTACATACGCCACATACATCTTTAACTTTCCCCATAACTGCTAGTCTAGATATGAATAGGCCTACAGAATTCTACATGAAGAGAATATGGAAAGATCTTACTTGATGCATCCTGGCTTGACATGTGATGCAATGTTGATATGAATCAACAAACCACGATGAGGGTATATGATAAGGGTACCAGAGGACGGACGTGCTGGATTGGAGCTCCGTCTTTATGCTGTGCTTTCAGCACTTACGCATTTCATTTAAAGGACTTTTTCATACAGCTAGATTGCATTCACTGCGCTGATGCCGATGATGTCTGGTATGTAGCACGTAATTTGAGTGTTTCTGAATTTTTTCCGGGTTTTTGACTCATTTCTGATCGATTTTGTAGAAGAGGTGTTACAAATTTAGCGTGCCACAATAACAAGTATAAACAAAAATACGCTGAATAGACGCGCGCATAATGCTACGCAAGGAATGCAACTAATTGTGATGTCACTATAGATCTCCTCAACTACAAGTACGCGCTGGCTAGCAGGGCGCCTATAGTTTTGCCTATGATTATGACGTCACAGAGATTTACGCTGTTCGTCCTCTGGTACTGTTAATGATCGCCCTATAGATTTCCCTTCTCTTATCTACTATATGTCCTTTCTTCTTCTTTCCTGACGTTCTACCTTATTCACAGAGATCCCTGTCTGTTAGGTTTGTGTTGATCCTATACTAGGTCAGATAGGGTAAAGGCGCCTGCCCCCGGGAAAGGCCGAGACTTCACTGGTGTTAACATGGGGTATACTCTGTGTTAACGGGAACGGCGTAACCAGACAGGTCAAACTCTACTTCTCTTTTCCTATATACATTCTCTTTTATGCACAACATAATACTTTCTAAACAGTATAAATATTCGCGGATAATATAGATTATTTGATATAGAACTGCTAGGAGCAACATCCAACCAAGTTCGAAAGGTAAACTAGAAACAGCAAAATAGACAAACAAACAAATAAAAACCCCGGACATCTGTGTCACCTGATGTTATGCTTGCACTTTACTGGATCTCGACCTGTATAGAATCAGAGAGTGTCTTCGTAACAGTCGCGTGACATTTTCTTGTTCCTTTTTCCTCAACTGTCAGTTGCCTTAAACCATCACCAACGAGGTAAGCATAGAGTATAACCCATATGGCTTACCGGTACAACTGGACCTAATGTTGAATTTTTCTCTTCTTACTTTTGTATCACTATTCTGGGCGAGAGGAGTAGCGACCCTCGCTCGTACTTTTAGCTATGAATGGAACCATGAATACAAATGCCCGACCAAATCCTATACTTCCAGCGGCGGGAGTCCGCAGGAGATTTAATGCTGCGAGGGTTCGAACACGTTCGCAAAGCGGACATGATGATGGCGTGCCCTAAAAACCCTTCAGGGAGGGGTACGACTGATAGGTGTAAGAAACCCGTGGCAATGTTAAGATGTAAGCAGCCTCTCAGGATGGCCACGTTTAACATCCAAACTCTGACGATGCCAAAGATCGCGGATGGTGACTCAGGGTTAAAGACCGATGAACTGGCCTGGAATATGAAGAAGCAGAGTGTAGAAATATATGGGATCTAGGAGCACAGACAGGTGCATGAGACAGACAGGATAGATGACATCAACTGCTATAAAGTTGGTCAGGGGTATGAACTCTACATGGCATCAGCATGGAGGAATACAATGCAAGCGGCAACAGGAGGAGTTGGTATTGTTATCGGCAAGATAGCTCAAAGGGCTCTTATTGGTGTAGATCGTATTTCAGACAGGCTGATTAAAGCAACCTTCCAGGGAAATCCTGCATTAACTGTAATTGTTGCATATGCACCATGTGAATATGCAGCTAGCACTGACAAAACTGACTTCGATGAAAATCTTCGACAAGCAATTGAAGCTGTTCCTCGCCATCACTTCTTGTTGGTGCTTGGCGATCTCAACGCACGACTCGGTCCAGATGATGTCCTGTTCACATGCAATGACCAGACGAATGACAATGGTAGACGACTGCTTGATGTGATGGAAGAATACCAGTTATTGGCCACAAACACGCTCTCTCAGAAACGAAAGGGAAAACTATGGACATGGATGTCACCAAACAAGACCACCCATCAGTTAGATTATATTCTGACACGTAAGAAGTGGCGTAAAAGCATCGTTAACAGTGAAGCTTGTGGGTCCTTTTCCTCTCTCGGATCTGATCACAGGGTGGTGACTGCAACAATAAGACTTAGTCTTAGGGCGCCGAAAAAGCAGAAAGTGAAAAGAGTGAAATATGCTTGGGAGGATCTAACAACCGACCGTCAATTACAGGAGCAGTACGCAGTGGAAATAAGAAACAGATTTCATGTACTCCAGGAGGAGAATGAGTCTGCCACATAAACGTACCAACGCTTTACTGATGCAAATCAACAAGCAGCAGAAACATGTCTCAAGCAGATCAAAAAGGCTCGGAGGGAGGAGCAAAGCTTAAACCCTAAAGTTACTGTTGCCAGGAAGAAGACGAAAGCTGCATATAGGGCGTTCATCGCAGACAAGGGTGAAGATGGCAAGAGCAGAGAAGAATATGCAAGGACAAGGGAAAACTTGTACAGAACATATGCAATTCTGGATCAGGAAAAATTGCGTAGGCAAATAGCTGAAGTAGAGCAAGCACATGAAAATAGAAAATATGGACTGAGCTGGAAGCTCATCAATGACATCTCCGGACGAAAGGCATCTCAGTCTGTCAGGATTCGAGGTGAAAGTGCGGGAAAGAGAGTTGCGACCTGGTACTCACACTTCAAGAACCTCTTGGGCAACCCTCATGAGCTTCTAGAAAGTAATGAACCAATAACACCTATTTTTAGTGACCTTCCCATACCAGATGGTCCGTTTACGATGAGTGAGTACACGAAGGCTAAAGCAGAAATGAAGAACAACAAAAGCAGTGGGGAGGATGGGGTAGCCCCTGAAGTTCTGAAATATGTTCCTGTGGATGATATTATCTTAGAATTTATCAACCGCTCATATGAGGATGGGGACCAGCCGGAACAGTGGTCTACACTTAACATCATCCCAGTACCAAAGTCAGGGGATCACTCCAAGACTGACAACTACCGTGGGATTTGTCTGAGCTCAGTAGTATCCAAAACATATAACAGAATGATCTTGAACCGTATCAGACCCTACATTGATCCACTTCTTAGGGACTCCCAGAATGGCTTCCGACAGGAACGATCGACTGTAGGACAGATCCTATCACTTAGAAGAATACTTGAAGGAGTGAGAGATAAGAGCCTCCCTGCAGTGATCACATTTATCGATTTCAAGAAGGCCTTTGACAGCATCCATCGGGGGAAGCTCCTAGAGATTCTCAACGCTTATGACATTCCTGAGAAACTAGTTCGTGCGATTGATGTCATTTACTCCAAGACGCATGCAAAGGTATGCTCGCCTGATGGAGAGACAGAGTATTTTGAAAAACTGGCTGGGGTACTTCAAGGAGACACACTGGCACCCTTTCTGTTTATCGTAGCCCTTGACTATGCTTTGAAGCTTGCCATCAATGGCAAGGAGGAGGAGCTTGGATTTACATTGGTGCCCCGTCAAAGCCGTCGTGTTCCGCCTGTAATGGTCACTGACCTTGATTTTGCTGACGATATTGCCTTAATATCAGATACGACTGAAAAGGCAAGGGAGCTGCTATTTGCAGTGGAAAAGGAGTGCAAGAAGATTGGTCTACGACTCAATGCAAAGAAGATAATGACGTCACAATGCCTTGCGCGCACCCTGTTTGATCTTTTGCCGAGGAAAAACTGCGCAGAGTGAGTTGCGCAATGGCACAGTCTGAGCGAGAGCCCAAACACGCTCGGAGAAAAAATCTTATAAACGCTCTCCTGACGAAAGTGTGATTTGAAACAGTGTTTCAAAACAGTGTTTCAAAACAGTGATTCTAGGCCCGCAAAATCTTATAAACGCACCCTTAAAGGCGCTTGATAAACAACAACAAAAACTCCAAAGACCGCGCGTCTCAGCAATTGAGGACCGCGCGCTGTCATTTTTGTTTTGTTTTGTACAGGATTACGTTAGCACGCACTTTCCTGTCCATTCAGTTAGGCCTCATTTGGTATCATGCAGTGGCCAGTAGAATGTGGCGATCACTTACTGCGTGTGAATTATCTGAAGTAGGGTCGAATTTTTCCCGAGACCGAGTTAGTCTGGAGCCTTCTGGAATAAAAGTCGGTTTTCCTACTATTATTATTTTTCTCAAAATACTCCAAACCGACTCATCATTCCGGCAAACCGCGTCAGCCAGGTAAGTTTCTTAGTGGACTCTTTCGATATATTGCAAGCAAAAATGAAATGATGCTAGACGGGTTCTCAAGCACTTACCGAAACTTAGTTTTCACTTTAAATAGAGCAGGGAAAAGTTGAAAAACGATGATAAAACGGCAAAATGATGATCCGAAACAAAAATTGTCAAGCCCTTAAGATTCCTTGCACAAACCCTTGAAGATGGTGTGTTTTGATAATCAGAAGCGTCCAGGAGAGTATGTGAAAGTTCCGATTTCCAGGAGCTCCACCAATACACGTCCGAACTCAACGATTTCTGACTTCTGACTTCTGACTTTTGTGATGTGTTTATCACGTCATTGTTCGCAATGTAGCTCCTATGTATTTATGACGTAAATTTCACGTCAGTTTTGCGACGTGTTTCTCACGTCATGTTAGCGACATATTCATGACATAAATTTCACCTCACTTTTGTTACGTTTTCATCACGTCATATTAACGATGTATTTATGACGTAATTTTCACGTCAGTTTTGTTAAGTGTTCATCACATCTTATCAGCGACATATTCATAACGCAAATTTCACGTCAGTTTTTTTTTAATGTGTTCATCATGTCATGTTAGCGACCTATATATATATATCATATAAATATATATGTTCCCTTTTGCAAAGCAGCCTTATATCTAAAGGCAAAGTTTAGTCTCGGAATGATTAATGTACAGTCGGCCTTAACGTTAATACGCGTGCTATGCCATTGCTAATCGTATTTTGTCTTGCTAAATAATGATTCATCAAAACTCACCCCCCCCAAAAAAAAAAAGTCGTTTCGCCGATTTATAGGGACCTGTTTACGAGCATTTCATCTTTCAATGTAAGAACAATTGTTCGTAAAACAAATCGATGATTTTAAAGTTTTCCAGCAATTTTTTTTTAATATTCATTCATAAGTTAGCCGAATTCCAAGTATGGGCCTGGCAGTTGCTTTCCATGTAACAGTAGTCGCGTCAGAACAAACATTTGCCCCATATTCAATTCTATGATATTCAGATAGTATTACACATTTTTTTTTCAAGTCTTAACTACGATTATATTTCCCAGTTTAGTCCTACGAATATCAGAAATGTTTGAAGCTACAATAGACTTTCATTACGGAGCTCTGCCCACCCGCCAAGGTACATTGCACATGTTATAGAACGTTTGGAATTCTGAAGGAGTAATAGGGACCCGTTGATCAATTTTGGCCGAAGTTGGAGTGTCATTATCCCCAGAGATGGGGCAAGTTTGATATTACTTTTGCAAAATGTGCTTCAAGTTTCTCTGAAATTTTAAAGTGGTTTTGTTGTTGTTGTTTTCTTTTTCGCTTACGTAATAAAGTTCGTACAACGTGTATCTCAAACTATTATTTTTACTGTTTTGTGTCAATAGGCGTTTTCACATCAGCCCGATGTCGCCAAATAGCTCGCTATTTTCTGACTTGGGAAATTAACCCGATAACGAAATAGCGCGCTACTTGATAATGTGAAAACAAATTAGCGAGCTAATTGTATCGCTCTGGTCGAGAAAATTTCTCGAGTCTAACTCGGGAAATTTCTGAAATAGCGGGATAGTAGCGCGCTATTTGATAATGTGAAAAAGACTCGAGAAATTAGCGCGATGCTTGCTATCATGCCTAGCGTGTGTGACCCGATCGATGGAGTGAAACTGCACACAAATCATGACGAATTTTTGACAGGGCACACACATTACTGATGCTGTTTGCACATACTCAGCTGCCGAATTAGCTCGAAAAATTAGGGTTAATTCTCTTCGGGCTGATGTGAACAAGAAATGAAATAGCGCTCTAATTCGCAGTCGCGAAAAATTTCTCGAGCTTGGATTTTTATCGGGCTGATGTGAAAACGCCTATCGATGATATCATATTGTAAGCTTGAAATAGGTGTTCCATTCCATGCCCCACCTCCCCCATACTGTAGTCGGGATCTTCGACATACTCCGTGTAATGATATCACATCGTCCACCTTCATTATGGTTATTTTTAGCACTCAAAATCATGATTATGATTGGTCGTAAGATAACGACCAATATAATTGGCAACATCTATACGTACACGTTTTTTTTTTTAATTGCACCAATATCAAATGACGCGGTGTGTCTTGTTTTCATAAGGTGCTTGCAGTTATTCCCTTTTTATTTTGTGTCTGTGTGTATGTGTGTTGGAGCGTGTATCGATCTTCTGGGGTATTAATGTCTTATACAGAAACTTATTTCATATGACAGGCAAGGTATTCTAAAGGATAATATAGTTTTGGTTGAGATGGGAGATTCAAATCTTAAGTTTTTGCGAGACAATTAGGAATCACCTGAGAAATTCAAAATGGATACAATTCTAAAACAAATTCAAAGAATGTATCAAAATTGGTTTTTGATATGGCCGAGATATACAAAAAAAAAGTAAAACACATTGGGCTGAACAAAAGGTGGGTCCAACGTTTTATTAGGATACATTTTTTGGGGGGCTATCTCAGCCATTTCAAAACTAATTTTCATCGAATAAACTTTGAATTCCTTGTAGAACTACGTGCTCTTTCATATTTCATGAGAAGTTTTTCGTTATCTCACAAGAGAAAGTTGGAAACTTGAAGCCCCATCTCAGCAAAAAATATACGATTCCTTTAATTTTGATGATGCCTTCCCTTTTAAAGATGGTAACCGCGGCCAACCCCCCTCCCAAAAAAATCTTATATTTAAAGAAAGTGAAATGCATGCAAACTGACAGCTCTGTTCATATACTTCTAACAATGGGTACCCTAACTTGAATATCCAAACAGTTCACCTTTGTGTCCAAAATCGGGTTTTACACAGAAAAGTCGTAGTTTCTTTTCGTACACATGAAGTTTCATACATACATCTAGGCCTATTATATGCATTTCTTCTTTATTAGAAAATGAATAATTTAACTCACATGTAAAAGGCGACGAGCTACTAAAGTCAAGGGTATATATCATAGAAATTGAAAGAGATAAAAATGAAAGAAATGTACTTGCTGTAGCAAGAAATGGCGGGGAACAAGCTGAAATACAATGTGGGCCAACGTTTAATTCCACTCTTTACAAGAGATTCACTGTCTGATGGATATAATAACACAACAGCGTAGATCGCAGTTATTATCCTGGGCTTGAACTGAGTGCAAACATATCTATGTAACTTTTTTTTTTTCAGAATCCTGCGAATGTAATACGACTAGTGTCATGGCAAAGGCTATCATTATGGAGTACTAAAACGCAATTTACTTATTTTTACGAGAGCTAGCAATTATACATACACTGGCTTAAATTTTGTCATTTACCATAACGACATGAATTCCATGTGTTACCATGTAACACAAGAAAGCGGAGAACTGCATCTAACTTCTCAATGGATTCATGCAAAAATAATTTCCTACCTATTGACTGATCGGTAGGACAAGTTCGATTACATTCTACTCTTCACAGTGAAGCTTATTAAAAACGATGTAGCATTTGAAATCTGTTTGTTGAGTATATTTCATTGTTTGTTTAATAGCCTTTATTCGTAAGACCACGCATGTGTGTGTAGGTGTGTGCTTTCCTGCTCGAGACATGTTAGAATGGCAGAATATGGTAATCATTTCAAATAATGAATGTATTTTCCTGACAATGATGAAGAAGTGAAGAAGGATTCTGTATACTAATGATTTCATCATTAGTATACATGTACAAATGAAGATACAAATTACGACGGCTTTCTACGTCGTTGAAAAAAAGTTTGTATGGAATCGCATGTGTTTGTGATTGCCTGTTTACATGTGTGTGCGCGTGTGTGTGTGCGAGCGCGCGTATGTGTTTATGTGTCAAAAGAGAGTTTGAGTATGCTGCCATCCCCTTTTCATATCTTGAGTGTGCCTCTCCTGAATTGTTATGATGAATTTTAGACTACCGATAAACGATGGATTTAAGGCGATGATAATGGCCCTGGGGGTGAAAGCGGTTAAGATGGGTATTTAAACAGTAATTTCAAAGATTCTATGTACATAATCTTAGTACATACAGTCACACATATGCGCACAGGTGTCAACGAACACATAAGACGGTATTCTAATTAAAACACAATATTTTGTCACACTAAGAATTTTACACCTTTGTTCGGAATTAAGAGCCATATCTTATATCGGATTAACGAACCTTCTGAATAACGATCCTATTTTTATTTTCGGATCAACGAACCTTCGGAATAACGAACTATATTTCATTTTCGGATTAACGAACCTTCGGAATTACGAACCCTATTTCGTTTTCGGATTAACAAACCTTCGGAATGACGACCCCTTTTACATTTTCGGATTAACGTACCTTATTTTGTTTTTGGATTAACGAACCTTCGGAATAGCAGACCTTATTAGGTGATCCGAGACTCCTCTCGGATCACCTTCTGTATCTGTACTGATTCTTTTTCTTCTTCTTCTTTATTTCTCCGCAAAAGTTGTGTAGAGATTAGCTCAGAAAGTGCTCCTCCTATCAACTTAAAAATTATACCATGTATGTATCGTGTCCCAAAGACGACAAATTTTATAAAATCATCGTGATCAGTCGACCGTGACGTCACTATGACGTCATTATATGAAAACACATTTTCAATCATTTCTCATTAATGGAATGGAGTTTTTCAATGAAATTTACGTCACATATATTTCAAGTCAAGCGCATTCTACTCATATTCTCAAAATTCATCTATATCTTAAAACGTGCGCGTACGCGGGCGTTGAAATATTTGTATGCTCAAATCGAGCTCAAAATTTTTTTGCACACGTTTCAGACCATTTGGAGCATTTTTTGAAAAATTGAAAAAATCGGACGGACGCGTACGCGCGCGCATATATACGCAAGCACAACTCAAATGCAACAGAAATTTCCCGTTTTTTCACACGCATCGCATGTCTGAAATGTCAAGGTATATTTCTATCAAGTTTCAAGTCAATCCGACCCAATATGACGTCATACGGGCCCGTCAAAGTTGAAATTCCGCGCGCGCGTCAATGGCGATATACAGTGCAACTATGCCAAAAAACCGCCAATTTTAAATCTGATTTTACTCGTCAGGATGAACGGTGACCCCCCATTTTATTTACATAATTTGGAAGCTGATGAGTTGTACATGTCATTTCATGGGTTGGCGATACTGAAAAAATGATTAAAAGATATCAAATTTCTTAATAAAGTAAAAAATGTAAATTTTCAAAATGACGTCATCAAATTTCAAATTCACTCCAGCGTATCTCACTTAAATTTCGCCAATTTTCAACCAGATTTCAGTATGTTGTAGCTTACGAAATGTTCTTTCATTAATGTAATAACAACATTTTGATTGGATAATGTCATCACCTCGTAAAAATGGATTGAAAGTATCCTTGTAAAATTTGACCAGTTTACGTGTTATCTCTATGGGAGAGCAGTTTTTCTGGCAGTGAAAATTGACATCACTATCTTTTTCGAGCACTAGCTCACTTATGCTTCAATAAATTTTTCCCAGATTTTGGTATGTTATAGCTGAGACTTTGGGCTATCCTAAGTGTGCCCTCCATTTTTTCATACGACGTCGGCATCACGTCGAAAAACTTGGTTGAAAATGGCACGTGGTTTCGATGCAGCGTCATTTTGCTTAATACACAGGGCCTATGGAGCATGAAATAGGTCATTGCATAGCGCATCCGACTCGTAATCCTATGGTCCCTGGTTCGAAGCTCACTCCTGCCAATTTTTTTTTAAATATTTTTTAAACACTTTTTTTTCTATTTTTTCTTTAGTTCGTCTTAATATCCTTTCCTAACTTTATCTTTCTCTGATTGTTTTATGCTTCTCCTTCAAATTTCTATAAAATAACATAACCTTTTTCTTTATTTTTCTTTCTTTCTACTACTTTCTGTGCAATAGATGAACAACAACAGCCCCTATCACCCCCATTTTTTGCACATGTTTAGTTCATGTCACGTACATTATTTTATAAAATAACAACTACTTGATCGGACACCATCTTGGGTATGTAAATTAGGGTCAAAGGTCATAAATGTTTCATCCTGTATCTTGGCGAATACATGTCCTATCTTTCCCATATTTTGCACACGCAAAGACCATGTTACAAGGATCAGTTCACAAAATAACCACTTTTTGCTCAGATGTCATCTTGTCTGTGTAAATTGGGGTCAAAGGTCATATGTACTTTTTTCTCTATCTTCGTTATGACGTGTTATCTCTATGGGAGGGGATTTTTCTAGATGCGAAAATTGACATGATTGTCTTTATCGAGCACTAGCTCACTTACCCGTCGGTGAATTCCTCCCAGATTTTAATATGTTGTGTTTTTATAGCTGAGACTTTGCGCTATCGCTAGTGTGCCCTTTGTTTTTCATACGAAGACGAAATCATGTCAAAAAACGTGGTTGAAATAAGCTTATCTCTAATGTATTGAATTTCACAACATAATCATTTTTTGCTCAGATGCCATCTTGTCTGTGCAAAGTGGGGTCAAAGGTCATATGTACTTCTTTCTGTATCTTCGTAATGACGTGTTATCTCTATGGGAGGGAATTTTTCTAGATGTGAAAATTGACATGATTGTCTTTATTGAGCACTAGCTCACTGACCCTTCGGTGAGTTTCTCCCAGATTTTAATATGTTGTAGCTGAGACTTTGCGCTATCGTTATGTGCCCTTCGTTTATTCATACGACATCGAAATCATGTCATAACACTTTGCTAAAATTAAAGCTTAGCTTCGATGTATTTTTTTCATATTTCTTTCTTTTTGCAACTTTCTTTGCAATAACTCAAGAAAGACATTCCCTATTACCCCCATATTTTGCACATGTTTAGTTCATGTCACATACATTATTTCAAAAAAATAACAGCTACTTTATCGGACACCATCTTGGTTATGTAAATTAGGGTCAAAGCTAAAAAATGTTTCATCCTGTATCTTGGTGAATACATGTCCTATCTTTTTCCACATTTTGCACACGCAAACACCATGTTACAAGAATCATTTCACAAAATAACCACTTTTTGCTCAGATGTCATCTTGGGTGTGCAAAGTGGGGTCAAAGGTCATATTATATACTAGTACTTCATTCTGTATCTTCTTTACTGTATACGAAATTCGGTACCAAAGATGGCAGGTCTGACTCCCTTTTCTAAATGAGAATCCAAACATCACACGGCCAATGTCCCCTCAACACCGATAAAACCTGTATGGTCATGCCTATTTGGATCAGGACTCACATCATTGATTTCCAAACAGATCGGATCACCTAATTTGTCAGTGTTGACAAATTCTAAGTCTAGTTTCGTTTTCGGATTGTCGAACCTTCGGAATAACGAACCTAGTATCATTTTCGGATTAATGAACCTTCGGAATAACGAATCTTATTTCATTTTCGGATTAATGAACCTTCGGAACAACGAATCTTCAAAATAACGAACCTTCGTAATAACGAGCTGTAACCGTATTTTTGGACGTTAAATTCATGTCAGTTTTGCCATGTGTTTATTACGTCATGTTAGCGACGTATTCATAACGTAAATTTCACGTCAGTTTTGTTATGTGTTCATCACGTCATATTTGCGACATATTTATGACGAGAATTTCACATCAGTTTTGCGACGTGTTCATCGGTTGCGAGGTATCTATGACGTAAATTTTACGTCACGTTTGTGACGTGTTTATCACGTCATTGTTCGCAATGTAACTCCTATGTATTTATGACGTAAATTTCACGTCACTTTTGTGACGTGCTCATCACGTCATATTAGCAATTTATTTATGACGTAAACTTCACGTCAGTTTTGCGACGTGTTCATCACGTCATATTAGCAATATATTTATGATGTAAATTTTACGTCAGTTTTGCGACGTGTTCATCACGTCATGTTAGCAACATATTTATGACAAATTTCACGTCAGTCTTAATTCGTTTTCATCACGTCATATTAGCGATGTATTTACGACGTAATTTTCAAGTCAGTTTTATTACGTGTTCATCACGTCTTATCAGCGACATATTTATGACGTAAATTTCACGTCAGTTTTGTGATGTGTTCATCACGTCATTGTTCGCAATGTAGCTCCCATGTAGTTATGACGTAAATTTCACGTCAGTTTTGTGACGTGTTCATCACGTCATATTAGCAATTTATTTATGACGTAAATTTCACGTCTGTTTTGCGACGTGTTCATCACATCATGTTAGCGACATATTTATGACATAAATTTCACGTCACTTTTGTTCCGTTTTCATCACGTCATATTAGCGATGCGTTTATGAATTAATTTTCACGTCAGTTTTGTTCCGTGTTCATCACGTCTTATCAGCGACGTATTTATGACGTAAATTTCACGTCACTTTTTGGCCGTGTTTATCACGTCATTGTTCACGACGTAGTGCCTTTGTATTTATGACGTAAATTTTACGTTAGTTTTGCGACGTGTTCATCACGTCATATTAGCAATATATTCATGACGTCAATTTTACGTAATTTTGCGACGTGTTCATCACGTCATGTTAGCGACATATTTATGACATAAATTTCATGTCACTTTTAATCCGTTTTCATGACGTCATATTAGCGATGTATTTACGACGTAATTTTCACGTCAGTTTTGTTACGTGTTCATCACGTCTTGTCAGCGACGTATTTATAACGTAAATTTCACGTCAGTTCTTTGTGTTCATCACGTCATGTTAGCGACGTATTTATGATGTGAAATTCACGTCAGTGTTGTTACGCGTTCATCACGTCATATAAGCGATTCCTTTGTAACGTATATTTCAAGTCAGTTTTACGACGTATTTATCACGTCATATTAATGACCTATTTATGATGTAAATTTCATGTCACTCTTGATAGGTGTTCATCACGTCATATTACAGATGTATTTATGACGTTAATTTCACGTCAGTTTTGCGGCATATTTATCACATCTTGTTAGCGACGTACCTATGATATAGATTTTACATCAGTTTTGTGACATGTTCATCAGGTCATATTGGCGATGTATTCATGACGTTAATTTCGTGTCAGTGTTTTGATGTGTTCTTCAAGTCATGTTAGCGACGTATTTTATGATGTAAATTCACGTCAGTTTTGATATGTGTTCCTCACGTCATATAAGCTATTCATTTATAACATATATTTCACATCAGTTTTGGACGTATTTATCACGTCATATGTAAGCGACATATTTATGACGTAAATTTTACGTCCCTTTTATTACGTGTTCATCACATCATATTTGCGACGTATTTTTGATGAGAATTTCACGTCAGTTTTGCAATGTGTTCATCCCGTCATGGTTGCGATGTATTTACGACGTAAATTTCACGTCACTTTAGTTACGTGTTCATCACGTCATATTAGTGATGTGTATATTTTTTCAGGTCAGTTTTGTTGTGTGTTCATTACGTCTTATCAGCGAAGTATTTATGACGTAAATTTTATGTCAGTTTTCTGATGTGTTCATCACGTCATGTTAGCGACGTATTTATGATGTAAATTTTACTTCACTTTTGTCAATTGTTCATCACGTCATATTAGCGATGTATATATCACGTAAATTTCACGTCAGTTTTGCGACATATTTATCACGCCTTGTCAGCAAAGTATTTATGACGTAAATTTTACGTCAGTGTTGTTACGATGTATTTATGACGTGAATTAGATGTGAATTTCACGTCACTTTCTTCATGTGTTCATCACGTCATATTAGCGACATAATATACGAGAATTTCACATCAGTTTTGCGATGTGTTCATGGGCAAATCCCGGGTGGATGGGGGGATGGCCTGTACAATCATCCCCCTAAATTTGAGAAAAAAATGGAGGGAGCAGAAATGTGATTGTATCAATTTTGACATATTGCATGACGTTCGTACGCCCGCCATCAGATAGGTAACAGAGCTGAACAGTATTCTGTCTTGTAGGATAATGTATACATACTTTTCTCAAGCGCTCGCTCGCTTCGCTCGCTCGCGAAGAAAGTAATATCGACATAAGGTATGGTCCAGACGTTGACAACGTCAAATAGCATAGGCTTACATGTAAACATGCTATGACGCGAGCAACTCGGGACCATCTGCAAATTATGTACAACAAACAAACAATAACAAAAACTATACAGCCATAATTGAACCCCCCTCCATTTCCTGAATCACTCCTGAAAACGATGATGACTCTGATACATCTATGGGGATACCCAGGGATGATCAGGGGGTCGAATCTATTGGGGGGGGGGGGGGGGCAAAGGGGTATTTGCCCAACCTCTACGGAAATCTTGGGGGCAGACAAATCATTTGTCCCCCAAGCAATTCCCGAGGTGAGGACAAATCTCGAACTTTCTTTATGGAAAATTGTCCAACTACTACAAGAACTATGCACCGGATCGTTGAACTGCAATCATAAATATGCAAAAGCTCCGCTATATGGGTCCCTTAATTCGATAGACTTAGTACACTTTTGAAATTGACGTATTTCCTTATTATTCTTATCAAAGAGTGTGCAGCAGATCTTTTACTTACAAAAGCTCCCTCATATGCAGAGGCGTCGATGGAGGGGGGGGGGGTGGTTCCCCCATAAAAGTACCGTATTGGGGACAAACATATCATTTTTGCTCCTCCTCGTATACTCCCGAGATGTGGGAATGTTTTTACTTTTTGATAGAAAACTGTCTAAATATTTCACCCAAAGATGACTGAATATCAAGTTTCAAGTTTCAAGTTTATTTAACCAATTCATTAAACATTTGACATTTTACAAAAGGATACAGCATTAAGAATAATGAATGGTTTGGGACCCCAAAAGAAGCAGAGCTTGTAAAAAAGGGGTCCCGGATAAACATATAAAACAAAGCAAAACATACTAAAGTTTTAAACATATTAACAAGAAGTATAATAGTAACATATTTACATAGGACAGATGCAACACAAGCACACACACACACACGCGCGCACACACACACATTCAATCACACAAACACGTGTCACAAAAACGCTCATGCACATACATATAATTCACATGAAATTGCAGAAAGATACTTTCTATTTTACTATACTTTTAAATTCAGCTTCCCTGATCAATTCTTGTTTTACAAATTTCCCTCAAGATAGATGCGACATGTACGTTTAAAGTTGGATAGTGTTGAGGCTGACCTAATTCTCAATGGCAAATTATTCCATTCTCTAATACAAACATATACAAATGAATTTTGGGCAGTTTGAGTTCTTGCAAAGGGTTGATGAATGAGATTACTTTTACGCGTATTATAAGCATGAACGGTAGAATTTAACACAAACGCATCCTTCATGAAAGATTTCGGATCACCTTGTGTCTTAAACATAAAAATCAAGCAACACAAGATAACTAATTTTTCAAATGGCAAAATATGAAGTTGAATAAACAATGGCAAACTTGGACTTCTATAGTTTGAATTTGTAATATACCTTACAGCTTTTTTCTGAAGAACAATCAACTTATCTATATGAGTCTTATAAGTATTTCCCCAAGCTACATTACAGTACATTAAATGAGGCATAACTATGGCATTATACAGAGTAATTAAGGTTTCTTTTGGTAAATAGAGACGTAACTTGGATATGATACCAACACTACGAGAAACTTTAGTACAGACGTAACTGACGTGGTCTTTCCACGATAAATATTCATCAACTATAACGCCTAGGAATCGTACATTTTGGCTTCGATCAATCTGGTTACCGCCTATAACCAGTGGAACAATGTCATTTTGGATTCTTTTCCCTCTTAATCTAAATACAACATATTGAGATTTGCTAGTATTCAATAATAGTTTATTACAACAAAACCATTCAAATATATTACCAATTTCATCATTTACAGAGTTTATTAAGGGTAACAAATAGTTGTGGTGGGCAAGTAAGCAAGTGTCATCTGCAAAAAGCGAATAAGTAAACAAGCTAGATGAATTGATAATGTCATTAATATAAATAAGGAACAATAAAGGGCCTAGGACTGAGCCCTGTGGAACATCACATGTTACTTGCCTCGACTGTGATTTAACTCCATTTACCGTTACACATTGCTGTCTATTTTGCAAGTAATCTTTAAACCAAGCTAGAGCTACCCCACTAATACCATAATGCTCAAGCTTACACAGGAGTATCGAATGGTCAATAGTATCAAAAGCCTTCGACAAATCTAAAAATATACCAATACAATACCTGCCACTATCAATAGCATTAACGACAGTATTCACTAAATTCAAGACACCCATGCTCGTGGAACATTTTTTCCGAAAACCAAATTGCTGTGGAATCAAAACACTATATGATTGAAGATAATCATCCAATCTTTTATACACAATTCTTTCAAGGATCTTTGAGAAAATGGGCAACAAAGCAATTGGTCTATAATTTTCTATACATTTGCTATCATTCTTTTTAAATACAGGGATTACATTTGCTAATTTCAATTTTTGTGGAACAATTCCTTGTGAAAGAGACTTGTTGAAAATATCACACAAGGGATCAGCAATATACTGTATACAACTCTTTACAACCATTGGAGATACATCATCTGACCCACATGATTTTGATGGGTTTAGGGCAGTAGCAAATTTTATAATTTCATGAACAGATGTTGGAGTAAAATACAATGATGAGGAGTGACTTTGCACAGATAAATATTCTAGAAATGAACTTTTGGCAGCGGGTATATCATTGGTTATCTTTGAGGGCAAATCAATAAAATATTTATTAAAATATTCAGCTTTATGTAAATCTGACTGAAGTGTAATGCCATTATGGTACATTTCACTCGGAATTAATGGTTTCTTCCCTCTCCCTAATAATTCATTTATGTGATACCATGTCTTCTTAATATCATATTGAGTAGACCGAAAAACATTATCATAATACCTCTTTTTGCTCTGTCGGACAGCAGAAGTCAACAAATTTTTATGTACCACATACTTTTTAAAGTTTGCATCACTTCGATCTTTAATAAACCTAGAGTACAACTTATGCTTCTGATTAATAGATTTCAGGAGGCCTGGGGTAATCCATGGTTTTCTACATTTTTTCTTTGACTTCTTCTCAACTAAAGGAAAAACTGAATCATATAATATTAAAAAAGTATCAATAAACTGTTCATAAGAGTCATTAGCATCATACAAATCATACAAACAAGACCAATTAACGTCAGATAACTTTTGCTTAAAAACATTAATCTTCTCTTCATTAATAACACGCCGAAATATTTTACCTTTGCTGTTAACAGCTGTAACAGCATCACCTTTATTGATGCTAAAAATGGGCATATGGTCAGAAAAATCTGAGCACAGAATACCAGAATGAAAATGGTCTTTAACACAGTTTGTAAATATATTATCAATTAAGGTTGCGGTTGAAGACGTAACACGAGTTGGTTTATTAATTAGGGAGAATAGACCATATGAAGTCACAAAGTCAACAAAATCTTTAACTTTATTATCTACATTATAAATTTACATTAAAGTCGCCCATAATATATATTTTCTTATTTTCTGCACTCACAATTTCCATTGTATCATCAAATCTATCAATAAATGATCTTATATCAGCACCAGGCGCTCTGTACACACATCCAATAACATATTTAGTGTTTGTAATATTCGCTTCTATAAACAAAGATTCATAATACAAATTTGTATCAGATAAGTCACTTCGTAGCCGAAAGTCAATTCCCTCCTTTATATAATATGCAACCCCACCACCTTTTTTATTCAACCGACATGACTGAATAAAAGAATATCCAGGAATGTTAAATATAGCTACATCTGTTGAAGGTTTAAACCAAGTTTCGGTTATACCAATCACAGTAAAATCATATTTTATACTGGATAAAAACACAACAAAATCTTCAAAATTTTTATAAAGGCTCCTAGAATTAACATGCAAAAGTGACAGTTTATTTTTTTCACTGTAACGAAAATCAGGGCAATTGATATAACTACAGTCATTACCTACAACATCAAAAACATCATCAAAATTATCATTCTGAAAATACAAAATATACCTCGCGTAAGAGGGGGATAGGCCTAACCCCTTCCATATCCTCCCCGTTCAGTCCTTTCTACTTAATACACTTTAGATTGACAGATTTTAAGATGTTTCATCTAAAGTGTGCATCAGGTCTGTTACTTCAGTTAAAAAAAAATGCAAATGTTCCGTGGGTGGGAGGGTATATCTAGATACTTTCAATTACCGGAGGGTCCACCCCCCTAAAAAAAAGAATAGTATACACTTCTGGGATTGAAATTTTCCCAGATTGCATCATAAATGTGTTTACGAGATATATTCATCTGAATTCTCAAAATGCAAAAGCACCCTCGTATGCAGGGGCGTCGATCCTGGAGGACGGAGAGCGGACGGGGGAAGAGGGAAGGGGCAAACATATCATTATGATCCCAATGATTCCCGAAATGAGGAAAATTTTCTTGCGTTTTTTGATAGAAAACTTAAAGGGTGGTGTTAGCACTCGCCCACGCCTTCTTCCAACTCGCCCGTCCCCTTCCCCTCCCCGCCCCTATGGATACAAGACTGTGGCTATACTTTGAACATAGACAGTTTTACAAATATGCCACAAAGTGTGTGCATCAAAACGTTTAAATGCAATCAGAAAATACAGCATCTTCCTCGTATAGGAAGGGGGAATAGGGAATTGGGCTTATCCCCTCCCAGCTTCTCTGATCGACAAATTTCTAGATATTCCAACAAAAGTGTGCACCAGATTGTTGAATTTCAGTTCTAAAACTAAAAAAGCTCCCTCGAATATGGGAGACGTATCTTGCCACCCTCCCATTGCCTGGTCCCCTCTATAGACTTAGTATACTTTGGGCAATGACAATTTCCGAATTTTCCACAAAAAGTGTGCTTCAGATCGCTTTATTTCAATTCTAATAACGAAAAAGCTCCGTCTTGTGTTCCCCTCCCACATCCTCACCTAAGCTCTACCTCACTAGACTTTGTACATATAACACAAAGATGGTGCACACTCGGAATAGAAGCTAAATTCCATGGTTTTAAAAAGCCCTATTTATTTCTTCAATTTTATTTTTGGGGGGGTGCTGGCAAAAAAAAATCCAAGTATTGCACAAAAAGTTTGCACCAGATTGCTGAATTTCAGGTCAGAAAATGCAAAATCCACCTTCGTGTGGAAGGAGAAATGGCCCTTATCTAAACCCTCGCGTGTTTGCTTTTTCTGTTTGAATTGATTAATAGACAGCGTTCATGATAATTATTCATCGTAAAAATCAATACAATGAGTTCATTCAAATAATACCATTTTATAGGCGAATTGTCCATTGTAATCTACATCAAAATATTCTGCTACCTTAAACAAGTGGGACTGTTTCAAGTCGATAAAACACCCAAACGTGCATAAAATTGCATCATTTACAACATCAAAATGCAAAAAATTCTCACCGTGGGAGGGGGGACACCCCCTCCCACACACTCCTCCCCCTTCCCCTCCGCTCGCTCGGGCTCGGTCACTTCTTGACATTCAGTGAAAGAATGAAAAGAAGAATTTGATTGAAATAATACCATTTAAGGCAAATTGTTCAATGATAATCTACATCAAAATATTCTGCTAAACAAGTGGAACTGTTTTAAGTCGATAAAACACGTAAAGCATGCATGAAATTGCACCATTTATAACATCAAAATGCAAAAAGTTCTCACTGTGGGAGGGAGAACATTCCCCTCCTACACCCATCCCCTCCCTCGCTCCGCTCGCTTGGGTTTGGTCCCGTTCATTATATCAAGTGTAAGAATTAATACAAGAAGTTATTCAAAATGATACCATTTAATAGCCAAATTGTTTTACATTAATCGACATCATAATATAATGCTACCTTGAACAAGATGGACTGTTTCAAGTCGTCAAAACGCGCGCAAAAAAATGCATCAAATTGCACCATGTACAACATCAAAATGCAAAAAGTTCTGACCGCGGGAGGGGGAACACCCCCTCTCACACACCCCCCCCCCCCCCGCTCGCTCGGGTTCGGTCGCGTTCGTGATATTCAGTGTAAGAATTAATACAAGAAGTTTATTTAAACAATACCATTTTATAGCCAGATTGCTTAATAATTAGGACATCGAAATATATTGCTACCTTAAAGAAGTGGGACTGTTTCAAGTCGATGAAACAAACAAAAACATACCTCAAATTGCACCATTTACAACATCATAATTCAAAAAGTTCTCACCGTGGGGGGGGGGGGGGGGGGGTGTGGAACACACCCTCCCCGTCGCTCACTCGGTCGCGTTCATGATATTCAGTGTTAGAATTAATGCAAGAAGTTTATTGAAATGATACCATTTTATACCGAAATTGTATGATAATCATCGACATCAAAATATAGGCCTATTGCTACCTTAAACAAGTGAAACTGTTTTAAGTCGACAACTCGCGCAAAAACATGCATCAAATTGCACCAAGTATATACAACATCAAAGTTCTTACCGTGGGGGGCAACACCCCCTCCCCTCCCTCGCTCCGCTCGCTCGGGCTCGGTCGCGTTCATGATCTTCAGTGTAAAAATTAATTTATAGGCAAAATCGTTCATATTATCTACATAAAAGATACTGCTACCTTAAACATGTGGGACTGTTTCAAGTCGACAAAACACACACACAAAAAATGCATCAAATTGCACCACTTACAACATCAATAATTATGTGATGGCGCTATCACATAGACGCCTACACACCTCGTTTGCCTTAATATTTGTTTCAATTTGCATGTTTGTGTCGGAGTGACTGCTCTTACAACCTGTCTGGTGTCTACAGGGAACCACCAAGATCAATCTGGATGCAGTATTGTGAGGTAGGACATTTGTGAATTACAGAGCAATCATGTTGATTCTTCACTGGACTCTCACTGTTGTCTCAGTATATCTATTACGGACCATCAACGATAGCCAGACCGCTAGTCCTGGCAGCCTACTCTGGCGTCCCACCGTGCATACCGCCAGGCGAGGTAGCCCGCTCGATAAAAGGGATGCCAAACTTGAACTTCCCGCGCACAGGTCACATCAGAGACGCCGCCTGTCATACCCAGTGGACTCTTTGTTAAGGTTACGTAATCACGCCCCTGTGTTTTTATCACACTCAACGTTGGACACCATTCGACAACTTGGAATCGACCGTCAATCTCAGAGGCAAAAACGCAACCAAAGAGGTAAAAGAGGGGGCAGACGACTTCGACGGAAGATACCAACGGTAATCGGACATCGGATGACATCGACCGACTCGTCACCCCTGCGAACAGGAAGCGAACTGCCACAAAGAAATAGAACCAATCTGATATGTGTCCCGCTTGTGTCAGCTCAATCGGTAAGAACATTACCCGAGTTTCCTACATTTCTTTTGGTGAACTCGCGGTCGCTCAACAACAAATTTGATGAGTTCTCCACCTATGTTAGAACTTATGATATTGACGTCACAGCAGTCACCGAAACCTGGTTTCGTTCCGATCTACCCGACGATTACATCACGTTGGAGAATTACGATGTGTTTGTGAAATCGAGACCGCACCGCCGGGGAGGGGGGTAGCTTTGTATGCAAAGCAATCACTGAACTCTCAACCGGTCCCGGACATCATCGTTCCTGATGAATTAGAAGTCGTATGGTTGAAAGTTTGTCCAGAACGACTCCCACGATCCGTTTCCATCATTGTTGTAGCGGCCATATATCACCCACCCAATGCGCCCACAGCCGACAGCCTGATCGATCATCTTCTTGAATCGATGGACCTCATTTCGTCTAAGCACCCCAATGCTGGCTTTATCCTTTTGGGGGACTTCAATGAACTCGACATCACTCCACTGACTGCCAGTGATGGATTTGCTCAAGTTGTTGACAAACCGACCAGGGGTCATCAAACACTGGACGAAATTGTGAGTAATATAAACCAATTTTATGTGACAACATCCATACTACCCCCACTTGGAGCCAGCGACCATGCCACGGTCATGTGGTCTCCACGGGAATTCACACATAAGCCGAATCGAGTTCACATACGAACAACTCGACCTATGCCGGACAGTGCCATGCGTGAATTCGGTCAGAAGCTGAGGGATTGTGACTGGTCTCATGTACATGATGCTACTGATGTTGACGCTAAATGTGAGACATTTTATTCAACCCTCCTGCCGCTGATTGACACATACTTCCCCACACGTACCACAAGAACGCATGACAATGACAAACCTTGGATCACGCCTAAAATCAAATCTCTAATCAAGCAACGTCAGAGGGCATTTGCCGCTGGTAAAACAGTAAGTACGCTGGAAGCAGATAAGAAACAAGTTAACCAGATGTATAGCCTCTGCAAAGTCTTCATTTTATGCGGAACGTGTACAAAAAATCAAGAAGATAAACCCCTCCCAGTGGCATAGAAATACAAAATATATGACTGGAACAACGACTAATCAGACTCCTGCAGTGATTGAGGGATTACGTCAGGGTGACTTTGCAGGAAAAGCTGGGCAGATCAACGAGTCTTTCATCAATGTCGCCAAGGACATCGACAAACTCGACCTCACTTCCCTCCCCTCGTTCCTACCGACTGCCCAGCCTATCCCACTCGTTCAACCATGGGAGGTACACAGGGAGCTTCGTTCTATCAACCCGCGGAAAGCCTCTGGCCCAGACGGCATTCCTGCCAAAATCATCACCGAGTTCGCTTATGAACTGAGCAACTCGCTTACCCACCTCATCAATGCATCTTTCAATGAAACTACTGTGCCCAAACAATGGAAGCGCGCGATCATTGTGCCAATCCCGAAAAAACCTAAGCCGTCCATTGAAGATCTGAGACCAGTCTCGCTAACGGACCACTTCTCAAAAATAGCTGAAAAGTTCATAACCCGCTGGCTCACGAACAGCATTAGCACCTCTATTGACCCTTCTCAGTTAGGAAATAGGAAAGGTCATGCAACAGCGCATTATCTCATCGACATCCTGAACACCATCTTTCGCAATGCTGACAAACCCAAAACCGTGTCAACACTGGTAGCCGTGGATTTCAGCAAAGCGTTTGATCGCATTAACCACAACATCGCAATATCCAAGATGCTCGAGATGAATGCCCCGCCCGCAGTAGTCGCGTGGATATGTAGCTTCCTCTCCAGCCGCGAGCAGTGTGTTAGATACATGTCCACGTACTCTGATTGGCTGGAAGTTTCCGCGGGCGCGCCTCAAGGGACTTTGCTTGGTCCGGTCATATTTTTGTGTATGATCAACGACGCGTGTCGTGATAGCGCTCACCCCAGTTGGAAATATGTCGACGATCTGTCATTACTGGAATGCAGGAAAGTGAACGAGACGTCAACTCTTCAGAACACTGTACATGAACTAGATATTTGGTCAGCAAGTAACAATATGAAATTGAACCCCAAGAAATGTGCTGTAATGAATGTCAGTTTTGTACGTACAGAAATTATTTCGCCAAAAATAACCATTGGAAACCAAGAGGTAAATGAGGTATCAGTTATAAAACTACTAGGAGTTTTGATCCTGAATGACCTCAAATGGAATTGTCATGTTAATGATATTGTCAAGCGGGCAAGCATGAGGCTGCACATGCTTCGAATTCTCAAGGGATTCAATCTTCCCCTGCGTGACCTGTTGTCAGTCTATTGCTCGTATATACGACCCGTAGAAGAGTATTGTGCACCAGTTTGGCACTCGGGTATAACCGAAAGTCAGAAGGCTCAAATTGAGCGAATCCGACGAAGGGCTTGCCGCCTCATGCTTGGGCCGCTCTATGGTCACTACAGACATGCTCTGGACACTCTGTGTCTCCCAACTCTAGATAGCAGACGTGAAAAGTTGGCTCTCAAATTGGGTAGAGGTTTGACCAAAACACAGTCACCCTTCCACCATTGGCTCCCTCCTACAAGAGCCGCCATAACTTCTAGATCTTTACGTAAAGGTCAAGCTTACTCAGAAGTCCGCTGTAAAACGGAACGATACAGGAAAAGTGCTCTTCCATACATCATAAGGCTACTCAATACTAACGGTGTGTGAAGCTATACACTAGGCAAGATACAGCATGTTGAATTACATCCTTCCTGGTTTAAATTTTTTGATTTTCACTGTTTCTAAGAATACCCATAATTATATGATCTAATTTATTGATGGTGTTGCTTTTTATATGAATATTTGTAATGGTGCAATATTAAGAAATTTCACAGTAATTCATTGGTGTGATAATTACATTTTAAGCTGAATTAATTTTTACTCCATACAAGTCAAAATTTTTTGTCATACAGTATACTCAAGGCAGTTTCAATAGTAGCAAGTGATTATTTGCAAATCGATTGTTATCCCGGGGAATTCGTATACTTTTCACTGGTATAATATTATGGTGCAGATGTCAATCGTTTGTCTCGTTATTGAGCCTATACTGTCTCAGCTCTTAGGCAGCAATTTCATTCATACATAAACACAACACACACACACATACACAGAAAACGCATGCATGCACACACATACACACACACACACACTCATGCACACACAGACACACAATCATGCGTGTACAAGTACAATGTATCCCATGCTTTTGCACGCACTTCAACAGAGCGTTTGTAACAACACCGATAGGTAATTTCCTCGTGGTAAGAAATAGATTAATTTTCTGGCAATTTCATTTTATACTTCCAAAGAATTGTTGTTGTTGTTGTTGAACATTTTCGTTTTTACTGTTTCCAATCACACCCACATCACGTGATTTAATCTAGTGATCATGTTGTTTTTTTTAATTTTTTTATATGAATATTTGTAAGGTGTAATATTAAGATATTTCACAGTGATTATTTGCTGTGGCAATAATACATATACATTGAAAGTTGAATTTACTAATTTATTTTTTACATTATGTATTTTTAAAAGCAACGAGAGATTATGTATTATTAGTGAATCGATTGCTATCCCGGGAACTCGTACATTTTCACCGATATAATCTCATGGTGTATGATTATAGAGGTCAATTTTTTGTCTCGTCATTGAACCTTCTGTGTCAGCTCTCATAGCAGCAATTTTATTCATATAAGAACACAACACACACGTACACAACACACACACACACACAACTTACGCACACACACATACACACACACGCATATACACGCCCACGTCCCAAGCACATGATCATTGTATACGTGTATAAGTATTCTACGCTTTTACAAGCACGGTAACAGAACGCTCGTAATACACCTAGATGTAACTTCTTCGTCGTAAGAATTTGAATGTTGTATATTTTCTGACAATTTCGTTTTATATGTGCAATGAACTGTTGCTGTTTTCAGGTGACATATTCGTGGTGGAATAATGGACGATTTTGTTATGTTTTTATGACTGCATGTCCGTCATGTGTAATTAGAAAAGTTGCAGCGATTTTATCACCGTAAAATATGTAATATCATACATTTGAATACACACACACTTATGCACATTACACATAATTATACAGAGTACATTATACACATACACATTATACACACAACCGCATTAATACATATTATACACACACATGTTTACAGACACTCCCCTCAAGCGCATGTTTGATATACAGCAAGAGGTTATTTCCTTGTGGTAAGAATCTGAATTTTATATATTTTAAACAATTTGGTTTTATATATGTAAGGTTGTGTTTTTTGTGATAGCATTTGTTGTATAGTAAAAGACGGTTTTGTTATGTTCTGTGTAGGTCTATGCATGTTCGTCGAGTACAAATGGGAGCAATTCAGTACTGAACAAACAAATCATAATACACTGTACGCCTGAATACACACACGCTAAATGCACACACACATAACCGTATACACTTTAGTATTATGTGATGTTTAAAGACACATCCTTTAGGCACCTCAGCAGCTGTTCGAAATGCACCAAGAGGCATTTTACTCGTAGCAAATTACCGGAATTACATTTTATGCATTTTACCGTGTATGTATAAAGAATTGCAATTTCATGTTTATATCTGTAGTACAAACAGGTTTGTTATATTCATATGTATACATCAAGTCTTTTATGTACAATTGTGAGCAATTCAGCAATCCATATTGCTGCGAGTCACGATTTCAATAAACCATGAATAAATAAATGAATAAATTATGCAAAAAATTCTCACTGTGGGGAGGGAAACTCCCTCCCTCATCATCCCCCTCTCTCGCTTCGTTCTCTCGCATCAGATTCTAACCGCTCCCCCTAAGATCAAATCCTGGCTAAATGATACGCCGGTGATAGGCCCAACTATGTAGTAGGCCTTCACAGTGATGTCGCACGGGCGGAGCAAGAGCTGAATACCACAATGTAGTTATTCAATGAATATTTATTGTTCTTACCTGTTTTTTTGATAGAAAAAACCCATATTTCACCAAAAGTGTGCACCAGATCGCTGAATTTCAGGTCTGAAAATGTAATTCTTCCTTGTGCGTGGGAGACTGGATACCACGATTTAGTCATTGAATGATATATTGATATTTCATTTTCTTACTTATTTTTTTCAGGAAAAAAAGTCCAAAATTTCACCAAAAGTGTGCACCAGATCGCTGAATTTCAGGTCTGGAAATGCAAAATCTTCCTCGTGTAGAAGGGGGGGGGGGGTGCCCCCCTCCCACAATCTCCCCCCCCCCGCTCGGTCGCTCCGCTCCCTTGCACAGATATTTCAAAAACAAAAAAGTCTTCATACTTTTAAGGTCTGATTTTCCACTGAAAGTCATCTGACAAGCAAAAATAAAAAAGCAACATATTTCATACTTCATATTTTTGCTGCCACTTTCCTCCCACTTTACTTTTCATGCAAAAGAGTGGGACATTCGATCCCTGTAAAATGTGTGTGTGTGTGTTGGGGGGGGGGGTGGGAGCACCAAGCTTCTCTTTCCCCCCCCCCCCCTCCCCCAAGGCTGCGCCGGTCCGGTTATGGGCTTGTAATTGTGGTGATGGTGACTATCGCCGATCATTCCCCCACTCCTCAATACAGATTTACGCCGTTGCTATAGGACCTACTACTACTACTGAATATAAAAAAGAAAATGAATGAATAAAAGTAAATAATTCAAGCCCATTGAATACATGCATTTAAATTATGGACTTCCAACCGGACCCTCTCAAGAAAAAGATAATTAACCATTCCATATATTTACACAATATTGAACTTAAATTTTAAATCTGTTTTTGAGCCAACTTAATTACCATATCAATCGACATCTAGACTCAGTAGCCTAGAGTCTGTGGGAGCCCAATTAGACCAACTGGTCATTAGCCAAAGTGGGAATTATACCAAATGATGATTAGACGAACTGGCAATTAGACCAAGTGGCTATTAGACTAAATGAAAATAGACTGAGTGTAAATTAGACCAAGTGAGAATTAGCCCAAGTGGTTATTAGATCAACTGGTTATTAGACCTTGTGGCAAAAAAACAAAAAAACATTAGACCAACTGGCAATTACACGAAATGGGAATTAGACAAAGTGACGATTAGCCCTAGTGGTCATTAGACCAACTGGTTATCAGACCATGTGACAAGTAGACGAAGTGAGAAGTGGACCAAATGGGTTTAGCCCAAATGGTGTTAGCCCAACTGGTGATTAGACAAAGTGGGAATAGACCAAGTGGCAATAAACCAGTTCAAGCGCAGTTTGTGTTGGGATAAAGGGTACTATTCGGGGACCGGCCAAATACTGAGGGAATTAGCTAAATCCACCATAATTTTGTATATTTCTTAGTGAAAAATGTTGTTACCATGGTAACACACTGTCAACAACGTAAGAATAAACTGGCACTTAAGACTTATCTCCCAGTTACCTTTGATCCAGTCACACTTGACAAATTAGGAGTCTATTCCTGAAAAGATGAAAAAGTAGTTCGATGCACAATTTTTATTAAAAAATCTGTCGTTACCATGGCAACGCATTGATAGTGATGTAAAAGGTGTCTTTCCTATGTACCTCTGATAGCGGTCACAAATGCCAACTTTATGGTCAATTGCACACAAAAAATGATCTTTTGATCCTCAAATATAACCGGTCCCTACTTTGAAGTGTGTATCTGCGCAGTGTGTATGTGTTGACATCCAGGGTACAATTCGGCGACCTGCCAGTCATTTCACATAATCAAAGTCACTTTGTGTCTAAAAAAAAGCACAAAATACTATTTTCAGTACAACATATTAGCGAAAAGGGTAAAAGTCTATATTTTGGTACTGAAATATAACTGGTCCCTAGATTGAAGTTTCTATCAGACAAGTGTGTTCGTGTCTCGATAAAGGGTGCTATTCGGGGACCGGCCAAATACTGAGGGAATTAGCTAAATCCACAATATTTTTGTATACTTCTCAGTGAAGAAATGTTGTTACCATGGTAACACATTGTCAACAATGGAACAATAATTTTGGACGTAAGACTTATCTCCCAGTTACCTTTGGTCCGGTCGCACGTGCCAAATTAGGAGTAAATTGTTCAAAAGATTATAAAGTAGTTTGATGCACAATTTTTATACCAATCTCCTGTTACCATGGCAACGAATTTAATAATGACGTAAAGGGATCTTTTCCCATCTACCTCTGATAGCGGTTGCAAATGCCAAATTTGGGGTTAATTGCAGAAAAAAAAATCTTTTGGTCCACAATATTTTTGTATACTTCTTAGTGAAAAAATGTTGTTACCATGGCAACAAATTGTCAAAATAATAAATTGGCACTTACGACTTATCTTCCAGTTACCTTTGATCCAGTCATACAAACTTGCCAAATTAGGAGTTTATTCCTGAAAAGATGAAATGGTAGTTCGATGCACAATTTTTTTATTAAAAAATCTGCCGTTACCATGGCAACGTATTGATAGTGATGTAAAAGGTGTCTTTCCTATCTACCTCTGATAGCAGTCACAAATGCCATTTTGGAGGTCAATTGCACACAAAAAAAATGATCTTTTGATCCTCAAATATAACCGGTCCCTACTTTGACGAGTGTATCAGCCCAGTCTGTTAGTGTTGGGATCCAGGGAATAATTCGGGGACAGACCAGTCATTTCAAATCATCAAAGTCACTTTGTGTCTAAAAATTCACAAAATACTATATTCAGTACAACATATTAGTGAAAAGAGTTAAAAACGATATTTTTCTCCTGAATTATAACCTTTCCCTAGATTGAGTTGTGTATCAGTGCAGTGTGTTTGTGTTGGGATCCAGGGTACTATTTTAGGACTGGCCAAATACTGAGGGAATTAGCTAAATCCACAATATTTTCGTATACTTCTTGTGGAAAAATGTTGTTACTATTGTAATGGTTAAAGTGTATGTTTTGGTCCTTAGATATAACCGGTCATTAGATTGAAGTTTGTGTCAGCGCAGTGTGTTTGTGTTTGGATAAAGGTTACTATTCAGGGACCGGCCAAATACTGAGGGAATTAGCTAACTCCACAATATTTACCTCCGCCAAGGGAGGAGGTTATGTTTTCGTTACCGTTGGTTTGTTCGTTCGTTCGTTCGTTCGTTCTTTCGTTCGTTCGTTTTTTGTTTGTCCGTGTGCAAAATAACTCAAAAGGTAGTGAATGGATTGGGATGAAACTTGCAGGAAAGGTTGAGAATGACACAAGTAACAAACGATTAACTTTTGGTAGTGATCCAAGATTTTTTTGGGAATTTATGAAGGATTTTTGATATTTTGGCAGGTAGGGTAAATGAACTTGGGAGTTCAGGCTGCGCGTACTTGAGGTTTGCATGTGCGCACTAAAGTGCATGCTCTAGTTTCTGCCAAAAAAGGGTCTTTGGTTTCTGCTAGGGCGAGGCGCGTCATAGAGCTGAGGGTTTATGACGTAACAAAGGCTTCTGTACTGGGAAATCGGGCGACTTTCAGCACACGATAGTATGGGTGCGTTAAATCACCGATATCTCTATGGAAGAACAAGATCAGTGGTGGAAATGAGCTGCATGCTTGGCGGAGGTCTGCGCTCTCAGAGTGATTTTCTAGTTTTGTTAATTCTTTGTGAAAAAATGTTGTTACCATGGTAACACATTGTCAACAATGGAAGAATGAATTTGTATGATTTAGAAGACTTATCTCCCAGTTACCTTTTAGTGCGATCACACGTGTCAAATTAAGAATAAATTGCTCAAAAGATGAAAAAGTAGTTTGATGCACAATTTTCATCAAAATCTGCCGTTACCATGGCAACGCATTTGGTACTGATGTAAAAGTTGTCTTTCCCATCTACCTCTGATGCGGTCGCAAATGCCAAATATGGGTCAATTGCAAAAAATAAAAATGATCTTTTGGTCCTCAAATATAACCGGTCCCCATTTTGGAGTGTGTATCAGCGCAGTGCGTTTGTGTTGGGATCCAGGGTACAATTGGGGGACCGGTCTGTCATTTCAGATAATCAAAGTCACTTTGGCCAGAATTCACGAAGGTGGTACATTACAAATGAAACTATGGTTTAAACCATGGACAAAAACCATGGATCGCCAAGTGTCGCACGGAATATTTCGGTACGAAATCAGACTTTTCGTCGATGAAAAATGATTATTTTGCAACGAAATGACAACATTTTGCAAGTAAATGAACATTTCGTCCGCGAAATTATAATTTCGTTTACGAAACGGTCATTTTGTCAACGAAATGACTGATTTCGTAACGAAATATTCCGTGCGCCACTTGGCGCTCCATGGTTTTTGTCCATGGTTTAAACCATGGTTTCATTTGTACCACCTTCGTGAATTCGGGCCTTTGTGACTAAAAAAGCACAAAATACTATATTTAGTACAACATATTAGCGAAAAGGGTTGAAGTCTATATTTTGGTCCTGAACTATAACCGGTCTCTAGATTGAAGTGTGTATCAGCGCAGAGTGTTTGTGTCGGGATCCAGGGTGTAATTGGGGGACCGGCCAGTCATTGCAGATAATCAAAGTCACTTAGTGTCTTCGAAAATTGAAAAAAAAAATACTATATTCAGTACAACATATCAGCAAAAAGAGTTAAAGTCTATGTTTTGGTCCTTAACCCGTTTAGGACGGTTTGCTTTATTAGTGAGCAACACCCCCGCAGATGGACAGCCCGAACCCTGAGTTACTAAGAGGGTGTGACTTACGATCTCGCTTGACCCAATCATCAATTTGCCGTGTATGCGGTGTACGAATCCGCTTTCTGATTGGATGAATAACGACCGCTCATGAATAATAATGTCGCTTCCCTTCGATCTGTGTTCGCGTTTTGAACTTCATGTACTGTACGATCGTCAATTTACGTTCTCTCGTCAACTCAAATGAATAGCGCCTTTTATTATTGGGCACCAGGCTATGGCGAAGGTGTCGCAAATTTTTACTACATTATTGTCTTGAATTTACTGATTCATCGAGGAAACCTTTTATGGAAACTGTAATCCGTGGATAGACAAGCCTTCAAAGTCTTTCGATGAAAAGCGATAGATCGGAGGAGTGTATACAGCCTTGCGTATTTCCATCAATTTACACAACTAAGACACGGCGAGTAAATCTCGCATTGTGGGGATAGCAAAAGCACACGAACCCACTCTTGACTTCCTATTGTTCACAAAATTCCTTACCATAGCTAGTCAAGGAAACAGTAGGAAGTTAATTCATTGTATACAATATACAACGTTTGAAAAGTTGTAACGCCTGGTTTGTCCCCGCTTTATTGTGAATTTATTTCAACACTGGGCAAACCATCAACGCTGATGTAATATCATAAGTAGATTTGGTGGTACTGATTTATCGAAGTCGAGTTTCGAGCGGACATGAATATGTAATGAGCTGAAAGACCACATTTTTAGAGTCCCTGTAAATCTAGACGGCATTACCAATCTACATGATTTATACATCGATAAAAAGGTGAAAAGTTGCACTTTGATGACATCCTACCACTTGAGAGGTTGTGACATATAAAATATACTGAACATGGAAATTATCAAACTTAAAATTTGCATATTTTTCATTTTTCTTAGGGGGTTTGTTTGTTTGTTTTATTTCCGTCATAAACATAAATACAGATACAAAAGACAACATATAAGGTACAGGGGAAATGATACATCATGCATAAAATGAAACATATGTACATAGCAAATAAATAGTGTGACAAATCATCGATTTACAAAAAAAAAGAAGAAGAAATAGAATGTACAGTAGGATTATATAGTATGATAACGGCTGGATAGCCCATAATCTTTTCCTTGGGTTATAGATTTATTAATCAAAAAAGTTATTGGTCGAACAATTGCATCCTTTGGCATTTTTATGATCTTTACTGATATTCCATCTAATCCGACTGACTTCTTATTTTCTAATTGCTCTAGTTCCTTTGAAACTTCACTTTCACTTACAGTAGAAAACGTTAATGGATATTGCACACATGGTTCGCATGTGGCAGTATCAGTACAGATTCTGTCTACAGGTTCTACTACAGTATCAGCTGATTCAGAAATCAAACTGGTTGCAACATTGGCAAAATGGTGATTAAATTCGTTTGCCATACTTTGACACTGACTGGGTGGAGGCTGAGAGGAAGAACATTTTTTGGGTAATACTGATGATAATTTTTTCCATGAGTTACTATAACTTTGATCTTTAGTTAATTGTTCCATAAAATATTTGCGTTTGACTTTATAATAAAAGATGTTACTGTATTTTTGTGATTTACGATATTCTTTCCAGATACTCTCATCTTTGGTTCTTATTGCTTTCCTTTTTAATAAATCTCTTTCCTTCATTAATTTAAAAATTGTTTCATTTAACCATGGTCACTGAATTTTCCGAACTCTCTTGGTTTTTACGGGCATATGCTTATCAACAACTTCAAATAATAATTTTTCAAATTTTCCAGTACATTATGGGGTACATTAGAACAATTAAATAGACGTGGACCAAAATGGAAGAGGTATAAAATGAAAGAGGAAATATCATACTATGAAAATAAAATGAATTCATGTGGACTGATTCTTGGAACGGGTCAGGTGATCGAATAAATCATTGCGTTGTACGATTGATTTTTGACGAGATTTCAGTTTGCCGCGAATACGCGTTTCTGATTGGTTAATTCCCTCTGAGGGGAGAGTTGAACGGCGCGGAAGGACAGTAAACGTGTACTGTACATACAGTAATACTCTGTGTGTAGATAAGTTTGAAAGTTTGAAAGTGTTTTAACTCACAACCCAAACTCTGGGTATCGGAGTCCAATGAAAAAATATAGCACATTATAATATCAATAAATAATAATTGCAAATAACTCTGAAAAGTGTACAAAACAACTTTTACAAAAAAAGAAGAAGAATGAAATGCGATTGATGAAAAGAAAAGAAAATGTACAGAAATATACAATATATACACGATATATGGTGAAAAAAAAACAAAGAAAGGGAAATATGACGAGAGAGAGAGAGAGAGAGAGAGAGGAGAGAGAGAAGGGATATGGAGGTGAAGAGGGAGAGTGAGAAGGACACAAGACTGGTGAATTAACAAAAGATATACGAGTGACTTTTGGTTCAGGAAAAAAAAAGAAAAAATAGAACAGAAAAAAGAAAAACGCAAAGACATACGAAAGATGAAAGTGTAGGGTAGGATCCTATGTGTGTGTGCGTGCGCGCGCACAATGTATGTATACCAAAGAGATTATGTATACACGCTCAGGCTCAGGCAACTGCAACTAAAATCTCCACGTAAACAACAAGAACAACACACTCTGATCGACAGCTCAACTTTGGCTTGGATTTTGTTTACTCAGCTAGATACAGTAACTGTTGCATTAATGAATAGCTTATTATTAATCAATAAAAAAGATCTAACACTTACTTTGCACACATAGTTCTTTACGGCTCTCTATTGTGTATTACAATAATCATACCATATCAATCAACAGAATACACAATAATCTTACTCCTCTTTCAGCACAGGACTATATTATCAAACAGGCTACTCAGTTAACGAGAGCCTCGCAACCACACTCCTATCAGGTACCATATTCGAGAACTGAATCGCATCGCCATTCGTTCTTCCCAAGAACTGTAAGGAACTGGAATTCCCTGTCGTCAGAAATTGTTTCAGCGCCATCTGTGTGATCATTTCGAAACCGTCTAACGGTTGATCACAGTGTCTAGTTGTTTTCGTCAAATTTTCTATGTGATTGTAAATATCTGTAAATAAATTGTATTATAATGTAAATAGCACAGTCTGCAAGAATCTTCAGTCTATTGAAGGAGGCAGACTTAATCAGAAGAAGAAGAAGAAGAACTGTATACATCGCTGAGTAATTTAAATAATGATACCCTGGGAGCGCATGATCATGCATGTATTTCAAATTGCCACACCACGACTTTAAACTCGACGAGACTTTCAATTTGTATAGGTTTCTAAGCGAGTGACCAATTCAGTTCTTACTGTGTTATTATAACAAGTGTTTCTGGAACGTTGGATATCAGTAATGAGGTAATTCAACCTTGGAATGGGTCGGGTGACCAATAAATAGAAAGCCCTGCCATAATTTGTCTTAGGGTCGTTTTTAGAATATCGATAAAATGCAGCGATAAGGATAATGATATCATAAGGTCATTTTATATGATGTAAGCATTAAAAGGTGTGATTTATTTCAAATATTCAAAAACCATGTCAATTAGTCACGGATAGCAGATCTTCATGTCGTCAATAAGTGAATCTTGTCGACCATGCAATCCGTCTTTGAATATCTCGCAGAATCTCGGGCGCTGAGAAGGACTTGCGCAAAAACCTGCGCTTACGATAATTTTTTTTTTATTTGAGCTCATTAACAGCCGCGTTGCGGTCTGACTGTATAGACCGGTATAGACCAAAGAGATTATAATCTCTTTGGTATAGACCGATTCTGTGACGCGCTATATTGTGTATTTTTGGCATGGGCAGCGCCATTACTGCGGTGTCTTAGCCGACCCCCTTCCCCTCTCCCTCACCCCCTTCCGCGCGCAGAATGAAAAACTGGGTGGTATTCTGAGGTCGTAATTAAGTCTGTAATTAACTTCGTGATTAAGTCGTGAAGTTAATAGGCCCTTAATCATGGGCAAAATCGGTATTCTGAGGATGTAATTAAGGTATGATTAAGTCCCCTGTAATTATCTTAGGTCCCTCCCATCTAATTGTTATTCCATCCAATCAGACGCGTTGTTAGAAGCCAAAATGATGATTACACGCGCAAATATGCCTTCAATACGCGCTCCACCACGCCCCCTGTAATTACAACCCAAGAGCTCCGTGCGCACACTCCGGTATTTGATTACAATCCCTCACCTACGCACGCGAAGATCTCAACCTCTTTGCTCACATAAAATGACAAAATTCCTCGAAGATCGGCTATATTTCTTTTTTCTCTAAATTCTATGGATACCACGATAACAACATTCAACCGCTCGTCAGTTACCGAAGACGGTAAGCATCGTTGTGGCAGAGAAAACATGATGTATTGCGTGATATCGGAGTAGTTAATGACACTCTTTGGTATCATTAAGTTTTCCATTAACTTTCATACTTAATTACACCCTCAGAATACCGATTCGTGATTAACTCTGTGATTAAGTCCTCTCAGAGATGCACGTACGCGCATTGATACGCGCAAACGCGTAGGTCCTTCCCGCCAAAACGCTTGTTGCTATGGTAGTTAATATACCCCCTACTTAATCATGCTCTCAGAATACCAATTCGGTAATTAAGTGTTAATCAGACACTTAATAAGCTCTCAGAATACGGCCCAATGCATGGTTGTTTTAGCCAATGGGCGTCCCATACTGAGTGCACGAACGCTTGCTTAGTGCGCGAACCTTTGTTACAAGTGCGCGATAAACATGTTGCACGGGGATGGGGGAGAGGAGGGGGGTCGGCTAAGGCACCTCAAAATGAGCTCATGGCTGCGCCCAGTGCCACAAATCAGAGCGGGTTGATAAGATAGAGTTGCGACACTGGGGTGCAAAGGTCACGTCAAATAGTTCCCCCCTGGTCGTCGATGTCGACGAATTATTTCTACAGGGTTTTCACATAGGCGCGCAGTACCCGGACCCAGCGGCAGTGTGAGATACCCAAAGCATTGTTGCTTGCGACGGGAGTGTGACTTGTTAAGAAAAATGTCCTGTTTTTACGACAATCAGGTAAACTTAATGAAGTAGAGAAAGGAGTACTTACTGTCGAAGTCAAGGAAACGGATGCAAACAACCGGAGAGGATGAAATATTTTCAGAGTTGTTTTAACACTCCTGGATGATGTTGATGGGCGAACGTCAAAATGCAAGGACGGAAATGTCATGTAGTCCCACTCCTTTACAATTAATGTTGTAATTCAAAATCCCGGGTTGTGGGCCTTTATTAGGGAGCTTTAGATTTTCGACGCGCGGACGTTCAAAGGAAAAAAACATGTTCTGAGCTTGCGCAGTAGCGCGCGTAAAGTCAGTCTATTTTTAGCTTGCGTCGCCTGAGTTGTTTACTACGCGTACTGGGCTATTTTCACGTCCGCACAGTTTGCGACGTAGAGAGCTTCTTCATGCACTGATCGTATGGGGGCTCGATTTGACTTTTTCTACGTTGCGTCCCAGCGTAATCTAAAGCTACTTTTCCACACGACGCAGGGAGAGGAGAACGTCCAGCGCAAGCGTCGGCTCAAACGTCCGCGCGTCAAAATCTAAAGCTCCCTATTGTTGTCATGACGGCGAGGGGAAGCTATTTTGCACTCTCACGCAAAACCCATGCGCCGAGCGCGTAACTCTACTTTGCGCGATCCACGGAGCAAAATAACAATAAATGCATTGTTTGCGTCATAATAGGGTACGCGGTTTTCTAAAGTCTTATCGACATCATACGACCAGGGGGAACTATTTGTAGGGATTGACCAATCAGCGCGAACTTCCGGTGTCGCAACTCTATCTATCAACCCGCTCTGCCACAAATTGTCTGCTGCCTTCAACGAACCCGAATCGGTCTATACCAAAGAGATTATACCAAATTTCTGGTAAGCACTATTTGGGTACCCGTCCCGCTTCATCATGAATATTCATCAGGCAGTAAGATACTGTACTAGTAAATGGCAGAACGCTGGATACGTGCAAAACGTATCGCCGGGAAATGTAAAAATCTCGAAAAATTGCATCAACGGGGAATGTTAAAACGTCTCGCCGAGAGATGGAAAAATGTTCGGTTTTGCCGAGAAATGTAAAAACGCTGCCGGGAAATGAAAAAATATGTATTTCCACGGTATTACGGATACAGGTAGATGATGAATATTCATGATGAAGCGGGACGGGTGCCCAGATAGTGCTTACCAAAATTTCTCTTTGGTCTATACACACAACATCGGCGCTAAAAGTCGCTCCAAATATAGAAGCCTTTGTTACGAACGAACGAACGAACGAACGAACGAACGAACACACAAACCAACGGTAACGAAAACATAACCTCCTCCCTTGGCGGAGGTAAAAAGCAACCTAAGAATAAAACACCGGTCCTGTTCAAGCCGGTTGACAAAACATGTATGAGCTCTTCAGATGAAACAGTGGAGTCTATACGATGAGAAGAAAAAAAGGAGAGAGAAATAGGCTGGTCATCTAAATTTTGTTTGATGGACGGTAGATAATATCTAAACAGACTTTTGCAAATACAAGATGAAATTTGCCTACAAACTGTGTTTTGGTAATATCTTTCGAGGTTATATGTATTAAAAAAATATATAAATTATAATATGTACATATATATATATATACATATCCATCTTGGAACTTTCCACGTGTTGGACTTCGTATGATGTAATTATAAGAAGAACGAGTCGCAAATACGCCATAGATCCAACAAGGAGGACAAAAAAAACCCCACAAAAAACAAAAAAACAAACAAACAAACCCCCCCCCCCAAAAAAAACCTTCTTGTTGGATCCATGGCATATTTGAGACTCGTTCTTCTTATGCTAGATATTACGGGAGACAGTGTATGAAGCACTGTCAGCAGTATGCATGGATTGAATGGAATGAACAGTAGTGAAGAATGTCAAGGAGAGACATACTATACAAATATACTTTGCTTTGAGAGTTTCTTGTTAAAACTAAGGGCAGAGGTGACTGATCCAAAAGAACTATTCACTGAGGGGCGCAGCCCCGAAGTGAATAGTTCTTTTTGAGGCACCGAGGCCTATAGTTTTAACAAGAAACTCTAAATTAGGCAAAGTATATTTGTTTTATATTTTGGATCATAAATTTCAACAAAAGATGGGGAAATGCAGGGGCGTCACCAGCTTTTTTTCAAGGGGGGTGCGTTTTGACACTTATGTTTACGAGATTCTTTGGACAGACATTTGGAATATAGGAAGCTCTCAATCCCTGGACTTTTACTGTTTTTTGAGGGAAACCAAGCGGGGAAAGGGCACCGGCGTATAGCTATGATTTCATCTTGGGGGGGGGGGGGGGGTTAGTATGCGAGGGAGCGAGCAAGGGTGGGGGGAGGGGGAGGGTGTGGAAGTGCCGGAGGGGGTTGTACCCCCTATAAATGGATTATGGAATGACGGTGTGAAACGACAAATCACTGGCAGCGATATCAGGAGAATGGCATAACGACTACATGCGAGCGAGGGGAGCGAGCGAGCTTGAAAATTTTGACATTTTACAGTCCAAAAACTGCCGTTTGTAGCCATATTTTTTTGCTCTTTAAATAAAGGGGGGGGGGGGGGGGCGCACCGGGCGCAACTGCTGGCAATTACTGGCAGCAACGTCAGGTGAATTGCATAATAATTAAATGCGAGCGAGCAAAGAGAGCGAGTTTGGAAATTTTGACATTTTACAGTCCCAAAACTGCCATTTGGAGCCATATTTTTTCGCTTTGGGGAAATAAAGGAGGGGTGGGGGCGCAACGGGCGCAACTCTCGGTAATCACTGGTAGCAACATCAGGAGAATTGCATAACAATTAAATGCGAGCGAGCGAGCGAGCGAGCTTGAAAATTTTGACATTTTACAGCACAAAAACTGCCGTTTGTAGCCATATTTATTTGCTTTGGAAATTAGGGGGGGCACCGGGCGCAACTGCTGGCAATTACTGGCAGCAACATGAGGTGAATGGCATAGCAATTAAATGCGAGCGAGCGAAGAGAGCGAGCTTGAAAATTTTGACATTTTACAGTCCAAAAACTGCCATTTGGAGCCATATTTTTTCGCTTTGGAAATAAAGGGGGGGGGGGGGGGGGGCGCACCGGGCGCAACTGCCGGTAATTACTGGCAGCAACATCAGGAGAATTGCATAACAATTAAATGCGAGCGAGCGAGCGAGCGAGCTTGAAAATTTTGACATTTTACAGTCCAAAAACTGCCATTTGGAGCCATATTTTTTCGCTTTGGAAATAAAGGGGGGGGGGGCGCACCGGGCGCAACTGCCGGTAATTACTGACAGCAACATCAGGAGAATTGCATAACAATTAAATGCGAGCGAGCGAAGAGAGCGAGCTTGAAAATTTTGACATTTTACAGTCCCAAAACTGCCATTTGTAGCCATATTTTTTTGCTTTGTAAATTAAGGGGGGCGCACCGGGCGCAACTGCTGGCAATTACTGGCAGCAACATCAGGTGAATGGCATAACAATTAAATGCGAGCGAGCTTGAAAATTTTGACATTTTACTGTCAAAAAACTGCCATTTGGAACCATATTTTTTAGCTTTGGAAATAAAGGAGGTGTGGGGGGGGGGGGGGGGAGGGCGCACCGGGCGCAACTGCCGGCAATTACTGGCAGCAACATCAGGAGAATTGCGTAAAAATTAAATGCGAGCGAGCGAGCGAGCCAGCTTGAAAATTTTGACATTTTACAGTAAAAAACAAATAAACTGCCGTTTGGAGCTATATTTCTTCGCTTTGAATTTAAGGGGGCGCATCGGGCGCAACTGCTGGCAAATACTGGCAGCAATTTCAGGAGAGCATAATGATTACATTCGAGCGAGCGGAACGAGCGAGCTTGAAAATTTTACATTTTACAGTCCCAAAACTGCCGTTCTTAGCCATACTTTTTCGCTTTGGAAATTAAGGGGAAGGGGCACCGGGCGGAACTGCTGGCAATTACTGGCAGCAACATCAGGTGAATTGCGTAACAATTAAATGCGAGCAAGCGAAGAGAGCGAGCTTGAAAATTTTACACTTTACAGTCCAAAAACTGCCGTTCTTAGCCATATTTTTTCGCTTTGGAAATTAAGGGGGGCGCACCGGGCGCAACTGCAGGCAAAAATTGCCATTCTTCTGATGTTGCTGTCAGTAATTACTGGCAGCAACATCAGAAGAATGGCATAAAGATTAAATGCGAGCGAACGGAGCGAGCGAACGGAGCGAGGGAGCTTGAAAATTTTGACATTTTACAGTCCCCAAACTGCCGTTTGTAGCTATATTTTTTCGCTTTGGAAATTAAGGGGGGCGCACCAGGCGCAACTGCCGGCAATTACTGGCAGCAACTTCAGGAGAATTTCATTACGACTAAATGCAAGCGAGAGGAGCGAGCGAGCGAGCTTGAAAATTTTGACATTTTACTGTCCAAAAACTGCCGTTTGCAGCTATTTTATTATTTTTTTTTCGCTTTGGAAATTAAGGGGGGGACGCCCGGTGCGCCCCTCCCCCTGGATCCGCCACTGGTAGTCAAGGGTGTGGGTTTATGTTCATGACTGGGGGAGGTATGACCAGCGAGGTGGCGTCGAAGTGACCAAGCGGGGAAAGGATGTCCAAAATCGGCACTTTAGAGCATCCCCTAAACTAATTGTGCGTGTTTGTTTGTGTGTGTGTATTATATACATGGAAATGCTAGGAATTATCCCAGGTCAAGTCTTTTTATTGGCAATGCAAGACATTTTTATATAGACTGGTAAGCCTATGTATAAAGCAACACTGCAAAATCAATGATCTAGCTTCGATATAACGAAGCGTAAGGTACAAAGGTGTACATTCTACATCACATTGCGCAACATTGTAGCGACTCTTCGTTCGGATGTACTGAGTACACTGTGCACATCCTGCTTATATGCAGAATGCCAACTAGGAATCGCAATCTTTGTCGGGTCCGGGCTTTTTGAACAATGTTTCACACTATATACCTATTTAATTATGGTTAAAAGAAATCATAGAAAAATATCTTATTTCTGGATCACCCTTTCATTCAAAAGCAGTTTACTAACACTGTCTTGAACTATTATTTCGGTAAATCTTTTTTTTTTAAACCAGCGGATTGGGAGGGGGCGCACCCCCCCCCCCCGTAGTTACGCCACTGCTTTTGGGTGAAATAATTGGACAGATTTCTTGAATTCTAACAAAAAAGCAAGAAAATCTTTCCACCGCGGGAATTATGATTATGTGGGGTGGGGCAAATGGTGCGCTTGCCTTCCAATATTTTTATGGGGGCAACATTTTTGTTTTCTTTCAAAAGCAAGAAAATCTTCTCATTTCGGGAATTATTAATTATGGGGGAGGGGCAAAACTAAAATATGCTTGCCCCTCCATTTTTTTTTTTTTTTAATGAGGCTAAGGCTCGCTCTTGGGCTGGCAATATGGATTTGTCAGAAGTAACTTACATAGACCCTACATACTTGTAAGTAGCACACGTACATGCAAACGTGTATAAGTGCTCCGTATCGTACGGATGTACAGTACGGTCGATAAATAGTAAACACTGTAGAATACTAATAGATATGTATAAAATCAATGCTGCCAGAACCAGGGGTGCGAATTGTTTTTGCCGACGATTTTTTTTTTGTGTGTGTGTATCCCTGGTGCAAAATAGTAAAAAAAAAAAAAAAAAAAAAAAAGAATAGAAAAGAATAATTATTTAGCGTCCGGCGTTGAGGTTTGTTTTTTTAAGGATCTGAAGGGGGTGCGTTCGCACCCAACGCATCCCCCCTGGTGACGCCCATGAAATGGGGGAAAATTCAAAGCAAGAAGTTGCATGATGGATGCAATGTTGTGAAGGGATCCAACCAGTACATTGATCCTACATTAAGAAGCGTGTCGCTGCGCACGATGTCGGACCTGCTTTGTGATGTTTGTTAAAATGTTGCATTTACAAGTGTGACGCGCTGTGTTAAGGAACGAAGGAATGTGCTATGTCACAATTGTTTTTATGACGTCATAACTGTTTGTTAGAAATGGATGAATTTCACAGAGTGACGGTACTGCCAATGCGCAATGTCAAAATTGCTTTGTGGTGTCACAGTTGTTTTGCTAGAAATTGTTACATTTCACAGAGTGACGGTGCAAAGCAGCGCACAATTTCAGAATTGCTCTGTGACATCATTTTGCAAATAGTATACTATTTGCAAAATGTCGTCACAGAAGTGAAATCATTTTGCAAATAGTACTTTATGGAGTGTCAACTTTCTGAAATAGCTGAAAATACCTATAATCACGTGAAGATTTCAACCAATCACCAGAGGATAAATTTTTGATCCAAAATATAAAAATGTGTATGTCTCCTGTCTGTGGTATCTACAGTTGGTTGTGACATAATAGTGTCAGTTTGTTTGGCCCCCTTTGTTTTGAGGCCTACTCAGTTTAGTGCAACTGCATGTACTATCTTGCTCTCAAGAGTAGTTTATAAATGCATTAGTGTGAGTGCATGTGCATGTTTGCGTCTAGTGGAGGGGTCATGTATCTCATACTCAGTGCTTATAACATGAGACAAACACGTTAAATACAGCAAATGGTTTGTGTCTGATGTCCATGTAATGTAACATATTTCACCAAAAATTAATAAACATACATGTACACATTTGACATAAATCACAGCTGCCACATCAGTACAGGTTTATTAACATGTCCATTCAACGTAGATTAAGAGTCAAATCTATCATTGTTGCACTTCATGATAAGAAAACAAAGAATCCTCTTCTGTTTTACACGACCTCAACACTTGCTGCCTCACCTTAATATGTACAATTCTTGGGGGCATCAGTGACCTCTTTTATAAACAATTTTACTCTGCTACACTCATTATATTTTGCTGTCACTATCTTTTTTAAATACTTTCATATCACCTCGAGGTGATACAGTTTTCAACATGCCTTTAAAGCATGAAAATGATGAGTTACATTTTGTAATTGTTAATGTAACAAACCAGAACCACCTGATGCTTGCCTGTAAGAAACTACAGCTATCACCAAATGTAATTAATACCCCCACCTAAAACTGAGCAATCAATCTACAATTTTCTATACATCCGTATATGCCTTTTATTGAAAAAGAAAGGCTGTTCCCATAGCAATACATTCTTCAACATTGATTACAAGTGTGTTTTGCTCATTTAGATATTATGTTGGTCACTTGTGTCAAATCTCACATGAAATGATCAAAAACTGAGTAAGTGAGCCAAATATACTAGTGCTTTGTAGGACGTTCATTAAAAAGTTGTTACAATAGCAACACATTGTATGATCGACACTGAAGAAAGATGAAGTTTACACATCTACTTTGTATAGCAGTCATATTAACCTAATTTCAAGTCAAATGCTGCTAAACTGATGGAGTTAGCTCAATCCACAATTTTGTAAATGCTTTTTATGAAAAAAAAGGAGCTTATTATGTCAATGCATTATAAAACAAATAGTGTACGGTACTTACTTGTGCAATGGAACAAGATTTCGCACAAGCTATTCAGCACCTCGTTGAATAGAGCGCTTCTATATTTCATTTTGTGCAAAATCTTGTACCATGGCACTTGAGACAATCCACTATTTGTATACTATGCGTGGGTAGGGGTATAGTTAGCAGGGTAGCATGCTCTAATCAGGTAGCAGAATGATAAATCACTACAAGAAATAAACCCGGGCTTAAGGTACACAATAGTATTGCATCTTCTCTCTCCAACGAGAAGATTTTTTTTTTCCCAAAGTTGCAATTCAAGTGGACGATATGAAGGACAGATTGAAGCAGATTCAATCTACTTCTGCTGTCACTTTATATCACATTCAAATATAAACTGTATCCATGTCTCTTCATTTATATGTCAAGAACCAAATACAGCATGTATTTACTGAAGATTAAGCATAATTGCCGCTTACAGAAACTCTTTCTTCTGTGAAAAAATTAGAAGTTTGTTTATTTTTTTATCTATTTATTTATTTTTTTGTAGAGACATGAATTCACAATATCTCAAGGTAGTTATCATGGAAACAAACAAATTAAAAACAATATAGGTTTAAGTTATGACTTGGTACCATAACCAGTGATAATTTGCAGTAGCCCCTATACACACTCAAAATACACATATGTACAATAAGTTATGAATGAACAAAGCAGTAAAAATATTTGCATGCATCTCTTTGCAAGCAGTAATATGTCTAAAAGTAAATTGTACACTAAATTACATTAAGCAAAATGACAGTTTGATATCTCTTTCCAAGTGTGTAGATTTACAATATGTACATACAAACATTGCTGTACATAATTCAAGACTTGACACTGAAATTTTTGGTGACCTGTCAATAAAATTTGGTTGACCAAAAAAGAATAAAGTTGTACAGTTCCAAACTCTGCGTCCAGATATACATTTTTTCTACACATTTCTTTGCATGTTAATCCCAAATGATATACATTAACATAGATGCACTTTGGCACTTCGCATGTATATCCCAAATGAAATACATTAACACAGATGCACACGTTGGCAGCATGTACAGAAAAGCAGAGTAGAATCTGAAAAAGACACTACATATATCACTGACGGAAAAAAAATCACAGTATCTTTCCTTACACTATGAAATTGAATGTGGAAGTGAATACTGTATATTCTTCACTAAAGTAATGACTAATCAAATCAATACTGTATATTCTTCACTAAAGTAATGACTAATCAAATCAATACCTAGTTCCTCATTGATCAAACTAGATAACCAGATTCTAATTTTGTGTATGTCCAAGGTGATAGATATGTGACCCTGCATCACAAAACCACCAATAAGTCACCAGATACGGCTTTTAAGAGCAGATTCTGAAAGAACAAACACTAAGCTTTAAAATGATGTACATCTAAATATAAATGGGACTTCCCTGACCTATCTAAATAACATGAAAAGAAAGTACACGTACATACATTTAGTTAAGGGTCTATTCAAGTGTTTAATCTTTCATCAATCTGTGCTCGTACAACTAGAATTATCACTGAAGGTGATTAATACTCCCGCCCCTGGTGTTGCTTTATAGTATGTGATGTCATGAGGGAAATCATACAAACAAAATGTGACCACAGTTTCTTGAGTGCTATGGTAACAGTTGGTTCCACAAGGTTTGGGTTAAAAGTGTGGTTACCATGGCAATGCATTGTCTGATACAAACACAAGGGACATTTTGCATAACTACACTTAAAGACCATCATACACACCAAATTTGACCTTCATAGCTGGAAAAACATTTTCCTTATACTTACACATTGGTGTCTTGCAAAACTACACTTCTAGATCATGATACATACTGAATTTGAATTTAATTGCTTGAATAATGTAAAAGTTATTCGACCAGCAAGATTTTGGTAAAATTGTGGTTACCATGGCAACGGCTTGTGTGACAAACACAAAAATTATGTGTTCCACATCTATACCTCAAAGCCATGATGCCTCTATACCAAATTTGGTTTCAATTGCTTGAAAACTGTGGGAGAAGTTCACTCCACAGGATTAAAAAAAAACCATGCGATTACCATGGCAACGCATTGTCCGATACAAATACAAAGAACATTTAGCAAAACTACACTTAAAGAACATCATACACACCAAATTTCACCTTTATAGATTAAATGGTTCAATTTGATACAAAAATGAGTGGTTACCATGGCAACACATTTTTCTTATATTAACACATTGGTGTCTTGCATAGCTACACCTCCCGATCATCATACATACTAAATTTGACCTTAATTGCTTGAATGATGTGGAAGTTATTCAATCCACAAGGTTTTGGCAAAATTATGGTTACCATGGCAACGCTTTGTCTGACAAACACAAAAATTATGTGTTCCACATAATAATAATAATAGTGGCTACTTGTATAGCGCACAGGTCCACTTTTCAGTGCTCATGGTACTTCAAAACTGAAAAGATATCATATATTAATATGCATATACATATTCAAACATTAAACAAAGAAAAAAATGGTAAACAAACTCAAATATATACTACCAAATAAAGAATACAACATATACCAATTAAAAATACAATATTGATCCAACATTAATGACATACAGCAATTACAGTCCTCAGTTCGAAAGGAACAGATAATTGGATTTGAATGACTCTGTAGATGACTTAACTGAAGAGGTAACATCTATGCCTCAAGGCCATAATGCCTACCAAATTTGATTTAAATTGCTTCAAAACTGTGGAAGTTGTTCACTCCACAGGATTTTGAAGAAAACATGCGATTACCATGGCAATGCTTTGTCAAGTACAAACACGAAGAGTGTCTTGCATAACTAGATCATCATATATACCAATTTTGAAATTGATTGCTTAAATACTATGGAAGTAGTTCCCTCCACAAGGTTTTGGTAACACACTGTCCAACAAACACACACACACACACAAAAACATGTCTTGCACATCTATGAAATAGAGGCTACTCTGTAATTCTGTGAGATTTTTGTGCCAAAATTGATTTTTAGGGCTAACTTTGTCAATTTGGGGGTGCTGAATCCAAAAAAACTTTGGTTCCATTTTTTCCAACCACGTCTTCAGCCGCCATTTTGAATTTCAAAATGGCTGCCATAGCAAACTGTGTTTTGACCCATTTTTCATATATGAGCAATGTAGAAGCTTCAAATTTGGTGCAAAAAGCATGGATGGGATGTCAGACACTCTGATACATCTTTTTCTGATATTGTGGATTGTTTTGACACAGTTTGTAGGCTGCCATCTTGAATTTCAAAATGGTCACCATAGCAAACTTTATCTTGACCCATATCTCATAAAATGAGCATTGTAGAAATTTCAAATTTGGTGCAAAATGCATTGTTGTGATGTCAGACACTCTGATACATCTTTTTCTGATATTGTGAATTGTTTTGTACAATTTATAGGCAGCCATCTTGAAATTCAAAATGGCTGCCATAGCATTTTTACCCATATCTCAGGTTGCTATTATTGTAGAAGCATCAAATTTCAAGAATGCACATACTTGTGGTGTCCAACGTTCCAGTACAGCTTGTTCCTAGTTGTGGATCATTAGATAGACCACCATGTTGAAATTATAGATGGCCACCACAGAAAACATAGGGGCATGAATTTGCCAAAATTGTTCTTACTAGTTTTCATTCCCAGATCACGCAGAATGACAGCCATCTCTCAATTCAAAATGGCCATCATAAATTAAAAATGTAATGATGAGGTTCCAATGACGTCATCAAGTCATGCTGAAGGGCAAAAACTGCATATCGGGGGGGGGGGGGGGGGGGGCATACCACTGTCCCATATGAGGGCAAGTGTGTAAACGTTACATCCCATATCACCAGGCGGGTATATGGGGTTCGCGAACTGTGACCTATTAAAGCAGTTTGTTTTATGCCTCTCGGGCAACACATTGTGTTGTGGAACCTCTTTAATGATTACTGTATATTTAATCCCAGTCACCAAATATTTGTACAAAAGCAAGCATGGATACAATTGAAGGAGATCTTCAAAATCTTGATGTTGCCTCGATAGAATGAAGACAAACAAGGAAAAGCCTCGCAATGCCACGAAATGTCATGGTCACCCTATCAAGCATCCCATGCAGAAGCTTGTTTGTTGGCCACAAACTGAATAAAGGTTTGCTAGATATATTTCTTGAATAACACAGAATGACTAAGGAATGAGTAGGCTTTTCCCCTCTTGCCCTAGAGTGGGTCATCTTCAATTTTTAAGACTTCCAAGATGCTTACTGCTGTACAGGTACATAAACAATGATTCTTAAAGTACAAAGGAGCAATAGTAGTTCAGTTCTGTGGCACTTTGCATGCTTCAGAATTCCTCCACAATTTAGAAGACCATCACACGAGGGTAATCTAAAAATTTGTCACTACCTTGAAGCTGATGAATGTGGTGTTTGGCAGTCAGGTATCGGAAATATTTAAGGGGATATTCTTGACAGAGATTAGAAGGGCAGTTTACGTGTTCTGTACTAAAATTTTGTATCTGTGAGAATTAAAATATATCAATCTCTGGGATTTGAGCAAAAAATACACCATGTAAGATTGGATCCAAAGTCATTAAGCTTAAGGGATCACCAACTTCTCATAACATTTCTACTGGTTCTACAGTCTGACAGACTTGTCGTTATCCAGTCATTGCTGAACGATACAATTATCGAAAGGTATAAGATCTAAGTAATTCCACAATCAATCTTCATCTCATAATTTCATGGCATTCTCCTCATTCTTAATAACAGAGGTTCATTTTCCTACCCATGCTTTATAAACCCACAAAACTGAGCCAAATAATCAGCCTGAAAGTTGAAATACTGAGGAGTCAATTCCATCTGACATAAAGACCACATCATGGAAAGAAAAAAAAGGTTCA